>NW_008658692.1:63822-74175 GCF_000695815.1 Acanthisitta chloris
CACCCCAGGAGGGCTGACTGTGGCCTTTCCTTCAGCCCAGGTGTGTTTTGGTTGTGGTGCTGCTGAACAGAAGGGGATCTGAAGGACGTTTTGATCTCTTCACTGTCAACATCTTAGCAGGCACCAAGCACCTCTTGTGAGTAATAGCCATCCTTGTGTACAAATGCATCTGTTGAAGGAGGATTTTGTAATCACAAGGAGGGCTCCTCTCCAGATGGAGAGTCCTGCAGATGTACAATTAGCTGGTCTTTGAGGGAAGATGGAGTTCTGCAGGGAGTTGGGTGAGCAAATATTGCCTCTCACCAGTGTCGCCGTGTGCTCAGGTCGAGGCAATTTCTGTGTTTGTTATTAAAAAGTTTTGCACAGCTCCAGAGCTAAGAGCTCCAGTGATACCTTGAGTAGCACTTCTGCATCTCTGATGCTATTAGGAATTATTTTTTTTTTGCCCCTGTTAGTGTGTTCAGCCACTGGAATATTTCCCAGGGAGGTGGTGGAGTCACCATCCCTGGAGGTGTTTAAGAGGCATCTGGATCTGACACTGGAGGATAAGGTTTAGGGGTTCCAGCAGTGATAGGTTAATGGTTGGATTTGCTGATCTTAAACCTTGATGATCTTAAACCTTGATGATTCTATGATTCTGCTATTACCTGGTGAGTCTCCTGGATGTGGAGCCCTTCTGGTTGAGGCAATGACCCATGGGCCTCATGTCTGTCCCCTCTTATAGCCCCTTGGCCTTGCCATTATGGCAACTCTGCTGGATCTGGCAGTCTCTGCAGCCAGTACCAGCTGGAATGTTAGAGGGATATTCCAGGAGGCATAATCTAGTTATAACTTGCCCAGAGGGAAGTTTCTTCCTTGTGCCTAGTTAGTTCATCATAAAGACATAAATAAAATCAGGTGCACGAGGCACTATTCAAATGCAGCAAGTGAATGTCACATTCAATAACCTGCAACCTTCACTGGTGTGAAGTGACAACAATTTCTTGGAGTCACTTATCAGATAAAAATGTGATCCAGGCTGTGCAGTTGAGTCCAGGCAGTGGCAGGTGTGAGGGTAAAGCTATGTTGGTTTTTGCTTCCCCTTTCCACTGTCCTTTTAGTGTGTTGAAACAAAGAAGTAAGTGGTCATTACTTTACCTATGACAACTGATTTTTTTTTTTCATCCTCCTGCTCTAATGGGCTGCAGGTGTTTCACAGCCAGCCCAGGCTAATCAGGACAGACATTCTGGCCATATGCCAACATTAGAAAACTGGCCAGGGAGAGAAGAAAAGACAAGGGGTGAGAGGGGGGTGGGAAGCAAAAGAAAAAAAAAAAAAAGGAGAAAGAGAGGGAGTCACTCCATGCTGAGATTTTGTACTTTTGTGTCTCCTGAAAGTGAATACATCAGTCAGGAATCAAAGGTTTGAGAAGTCATTCAGCCCCTCCAAATGAGAAGGAGAACCATCTGCACGCCAGGATGGAGCTCTCCTGGAGGCTGCAGGCCAGGCCTGGGCACGGTGGCACCAGAGTAAAACCTGGAGCATCTCCACCAGAGTTACAACCAGCTCACCCAGGGGCTCAGCTCCTGGCCTGGGGGGGATGTCTTGCTGCCAGAGACACATTTGGGACTCAGCACTCCACTGTTCTATCACCATAGTGACAGCTCCTCTGTTCCAGTGCTGATGAGGAATCACCGTGGGGTTGTCCAGTGTTAATGAATCCCTTTTTGGCTAAATTTGAGCTCTGTCCATCCAGAGCTCTGCAGCTTCTCATCCCCTTCCATTTTAGACCTCAAGTCCGACATCCCACAGCCAATCCCTTGTGTTTCCTGGAAGTTAGAGCAGTGGTGGAGGTCAGTGGGAAGGAAAGATGTGCTGTGTGAGAATGCTGTGTCCGTACAGCTCTGCAGATGATGCTGTTTGGGAAGGCTGGGCTGGGATTCAGGCTTCCCAAGGGGCTGTGGGTTTGGGTGTGAGCCAAAGAGCAGTCAGGATAAAAGAGCACCAGGGAAAAGCTGGATCTGAGGCACTGCCTGGCTGAGACCATTTGGTGTGACTTGCCCTGAGGCATCATAGCTAATGGTGAGAGATGAAGTCTCCAAAGGTACATCCAGTGTTGATTGCATGAGTGCCCTGGGGATGTCTCTCACCTGAGTGTCCTCAGGCAGGTCCCTAAAGGTAAGTGAGATGTGTCCAAGCCTGAGGGCATGTCCATGGGAGAAAGAGATCCCAAAGCTAGGCTTGATTTCAGTTTGAGTTGCAGGGAGGCTCTGATCCCCATGTAAAACCAACCTGAGTACACCAGCTCAGTGTTTGTGGGTCTGGATTAGCTCCCTGAGACACAACTGGGGTGTCCCTGACCCCAGAGTGCACACAGACTCCTGTGCCACATCCTCAAAGATGCTGAAAGACACCACTCAACCCACCAAATGGGGTCCTGATACCAGAGTAAGGAACACATCTGGGGTAAATTTGCCTCATTGGATTCAATAGGACAGATCCCAACTATCTTACCCAAATTAGTTTGGAGCCAGGATTTGATTCAGGCCAAGTGTTTTGTTGTGTATTTCTCTAAGATATAGTTTTGGAAAAAAAACCCCAACAAACTATAACTGATGGATATTAATTATTTTCATTCCAGATCTCCTTTTGGCAGTTGGATGAAAAGGGAATGCCATGGCAAAGGAAGGATTACCAAGGCAAGGTTCAAGGTGTACCCAAAGGGAACATCAGTGCTGTGTGTGACATCACTACTACAGGTCAGTGCCTTCTCCTGGAGTCACTCTCAGAGCTCTGTGGTAACTCAATCAGACCCTGCAGATGGTTTGAAGGGTGATCAAAATGGCACAGTCGAAATTCACTTGTAGCAGAAAGGAATTACACAGTTGTAAGGCCTAAATGATTTAAAACATGATTATTAGATTGATGTCTTTCTTTTAGGAAGTAAATGGCTGATGAAGTTTCAGAAAGTGCTTTGTGGTCAGGCAAACTGAGGAAGTTTTGAATTTTCTGCTGGTTTGGATGGGCTTTGGGGTTTTGCATTGTGGAGTTTGCTTGGGAAAGTCTGTGAGTTCTTGTTGTTTGCAAAGTGCTGAGAACGCTGTGACATCTCTGAAAATACAAACAATAAGAGTGGCACTGAACAGCAGCTTATCAAAGCCTTTTGGGGATGGCTTAGAAATCCAAGGATGCTTTTGCTCTCCAATTCACCCCTTGAAGTCTCCTGTGCTTTGATTTCTGCCTTTGGATGCCTCTACAGCTCAGCTCTGTGGGCTGTCCTGGTTTGGGAGCTGCTCTGGGCATGGGACACAGGACCACATGGATATTGGGTGGCAGCAACACCACTTCATTTTCTTTTCTTCTTAAGCTTATCTGAGGGGAGGGAACTGTAACATTATCTTTTTTCTGAGTGGAAAAACTGATCTCAAGTACATATGTTTGAAGCTGCAGCAGCATGAGGCAGGTTAACTCGAGTAAACCACAAAATCTGACTGAGCCTAATTAGAAGCCAAGATGCCTCCCAGCACTTAAAGGTTTCTTTTAAGATTATGATGAGCTGACAAAACATATTAGTGAGAGGTGGAATTGGTATGAGCCATGTTTGGCATTTTACTGCTTCGTGGCAGCAACAAGAGGCTCAGAGAGATCAGAACCTTGTGTGCATGAGCCTGGATTAGTGCATCCCATTGCCTTTTGGGGTTTAGCACCAGTGCCAGACTTAGTTGCACAAAGCTCTCAAAGTTGATGGGGTGAATTGGAGATGCTGCTGATCTTAAAACTAAGCTTTGTTTAGTTTAAAACTTAAAGGAGAGATTTAGATTAGATATTAAGAAGTTCTTCCCTGTGAGGTGCTGAGACTCTGGCATAGGTTGCCCAGAGAAGCTGTGTCTGCTCCATCCCTGGGAGTGTTCCAAGCCTGGTTGGATGGGGCTTGAAGCAACCTGGGCTGGTGTAATGTGTCCCTGCCCTTGGCAGAGAGTGACATGAGATGATCTTTAAGGTCCTTCCAACCCAAACCCTTCTGTGGTTGTATGATTCTGTGTGATCTGCTGTGGAGCCCAGTAAGACTATGCTCTTGACAAGGACACTCAGTTAATTTCCTGCACCTTGTTGGGATGAATGCAAGCCAAGGTGAGGTGTCCACCCATCACTGTGAGACAATGCATGGCCCAAGTGAATTGGAAAGTTGACCCCCATGCTCTCAGACACGATCTGCAGAGGAGAAGAATTGCACTCTGCCAGCTGTTAAATGCTTCTGGGTCATTTGCAAGCACAAGTGAAGATTTAAAGAGTTGAAAGAAGGCACAGTAGTAGTTTTATCCATTTCTTTCCCAAGATTTATTTTGCTTGAGGCAGTGCTCTCATTACTGCCAGCCTGGATCTCTCTCCTATCCATCCTGCCCATGGCACTAAGGCAGGCACTGTGTGTTTGTGGGATGAAGCCATCAGCCTGGAGCAGGGGTGGGAAGGTGCTGTGCTGAGCAGAGCCAGGCTGGTGGTGAGTAGAACCAGGCTAGTGGTGAGGAGCAAGACTGGGAAGCTGCTGTGCCTAGCAGAACCAGACTGGTGGCAAGGACCAGACTGGGAAGCTGCTGTGCCTAGCAGAGCCAGACTGGTGGCAAGGACCAGAACCAATCTGGTAATGAGGAGCAAAGCCAGGCTGGTGGGGAGGAGCAGAACTAGGTTAGAGGCAAGGAGCAGGGCTGGGAAACTGCTGTGCCTAGCAGAGCCAGGCTGCTGGCAAGGAGCAGGGCTGATGTGTGCTGCCTGGCAGTGGGACCCAGTGCCTGCTAACTGCAGAGCTCTCCCTTCCATGCCAGCAGGTGCTTTGCCTATCTGGGCACTGCCAAGCTTCCTCCTGCTGTTCTCCTGGGTTCCAGCATTTCATCTTTGCTCGTGCTGCTGTTTATAATCCCTCAGTGCAGTGGCTTAGGCTCATTTGCTGCTGTCCTGCTGCCAGAATGTTCCATCAGAGGCGATGGAGCCTGACTCTCTCTCACTGGCCCCGAGCTCAGAGCTCAGCCACCCCTAACAGGTCCCCTTGCCTCCTCTCCAAGAGCATGATTAGAGGGTTGAAGCTGAGCAGACAGCTGGTATACTCTCCCAGGGCAGCCTCTGTGTCTGGGCCTCCATTGTTTTTGTCCAAATCCTATCTGATTCCTTTCCAAAAGCATTTCAGCCAGTGAAACCAGACCAGGTGCCTTTGGTTGTTGTACTCATTCCTGCAATACCAGCTAGGGACAAAAAGCATTTTGGATTGGGCTTAAAATAGGTAGGAAGCTCATTTCAAGCTGGGATGGGTTTTTTTTTTCCTCGTTTAAAGCATTTGAATCTTCCCTTACGCTTTCCAGATAGAAAACTGACCTTGTTCAAATCAGTCTCTGCTCTGAGATCTGATTTACTGCATCTTCTTTGACTGGAGCTTCAGGTTTGCTTTGTGCCATGCTGCAGCCTGTGAAACCTCACCTCTGTATACACTCTCTGCACCTTGACCTCTTGGGTGTTTTGCATAGAGGTCAGACAGAAGGTTTGGCTGCAATGAGCTTTCCCATTCTACTCAGGAATTTGCCAAAACAGTGGAAAATCAGAAAAATAGACCTTCCCAGCCAAATCTGGTGGAAGTGTTTAAAAGTTCTGGTGGCCTCTGAGCTTTGGTTTAGTCCTGCATCCCTGTTCACTGCCAAGCCCAGTGCTTTGTCCTCCAGACTGCCCTTCATCCAAGCAGCATGAGCAGTACCACTGGCACTGGGGCTGCTGCAGGGCCCCTGATGCTGCCAAGGAGATGGGCCCTGATTTTGGAGAGGAGATGTGCCAACCTTCTGTGCTGGGGAGTTTGCAAACTTCCCCAATGCATCTGTTTTATTTCAGATCATGGATCGCACTGAATAGTCCTTTTGTGTGCTGTGTCTCCAGCAACTAAAACTGGCTCTGAAGAAGCCAGAGATAAATATGACAGCTCCTGTTATGGAGTATCCCCTGGACACTGTGGCCTGACCTGTACCCAATGTCTATCTGAGCAGTGTCAGTAATGATGTTTATATTGCTGTGTCAACTGCATTTCTTATCGTGTAACCAGAGAAGGACCAAATGAACACTGAAAGCTTTTCTGTACCTTTGCATTCAGGGTCAGCTGGAGGGACACAGATGGGACAAGCACTTTGCCACTGAGCTGTTTACCCTGATGAATGCCATGATGTTCTGTGTATCACTGGAGGGGAAAACAATAGTGTGTGAAATGACAGGAGAGCAGGACAAGGGTGGACTGAATGGCACAAGGGCTGATTCTTTGCCCCTCTGAGCAGCAGGTCTTTGATAGCTGAATGAGAGTTTCCAGCCATCAATCTTATCTCCAGAGAGTGGATGTTTTGGAAAATCTCACCCATTTAATTTGGATTTAAACACAGGCACCAGGAAGAAGTACTTATGCCTCTAGGACTTGCAGTTGAGTGTCACCAGTTCAAGCCATCACCAAGGGAGAGCCACTGGGAGCTTTGGCTGTCCCTGTGCTGTCTCTGGACAGTGTTGGAGTAGTCTGCTTTTATCTCTCCAGCCTGTCTGTGGGAGTTGAATCTCTGTGCAGAGACTGCATTGCTTGGCATCTAATCTGCACTGGTTGACTCAGTCAGGCTCAGAAGGCAAGGGGGGAGGGAGATAAGTAGGAGGGAGAAAGGTGGGAGTGGAAAATAACATCTTTGAGGGGACAGCAGGAAGCTTAGGCTCACTCACAACTTGGGAATTGCTCAGGACATGACCAAGTGAGTGTTTCCTGATCCCCTCTTTTTGTTTTTTCCCCTCCTTTCTTCCCCCCTGAAGGCCAGGAAGAAATGCTGTGCCTGGCAGGGCACCACTGGGGGAATCCCAACATGGGTGATGCCCTTAGGACATGTCACTAGAAAGTTAAGTGTCCCAAATGGATTGATCTTTGATCCACCAGAATTGCTCAGGTGCAAAATTTCCTTTATATTCTTTTCTGTGGTTCCTGGATTTCCATTGATGATCACCAAACAGTCCAATCCTTGCCTACACCTTGAGTTCTCTGCATGGAGGATGTTTTAATGTACATTTGCTTGCTGTTGTTTGCTTTTTTCTGTGGAGAGATGAATCAACATGGAGACTAAATGAGGTTCCTTGGTGAGGGAAAGAAAGTAAGAAAGATTTCTAATAGATAAAAGATATTATTCTTTTGGATAAGAGGAATGGGAGTTGTTTT
Source organism: Acanthisitta chloris (assembly GCF_000695815.1). Lineage (NCBI taxonomy): Eukaryota > Metazoa > Chordata > Aves > Passeriformes > Acanthisittidae > Acanthisitta > Acanthisitta chloris. The sequence goes on from NW_008658692.1 coordinate 71,013, forward strand.
TTGAGGCCATTGAGGAGGTGGAGCTGTGGAGCAGGACAGGAAGGAGAGGTGTGTATCGTTGTGTCTTTTCAAGTGCTTCATACTCCAAGATAAAAGTTGCCATGTGAACATCAGATCCTGCTGTCTGTTATTATTAGAGCTGGGGATCCACTCCCACTTTTAGAGATCAATAATCCACATTCTCCAAGCAGGCAGAGCTGAGATCACAGGATGCTCATGGCATGTTCCATGGGCTACAGGGATCGATTGCATCTTTGCTTTGTCTGCCCTAATTAAATCAATAAATGGCCTTTGTAGTCACCTGTGTAGCAGGTGACAAGTTGAGCTGCTTGAGGTCACCGAGGAGGGCACCCTGGCAGCCTTTGAAAGAGAGAAGGATTTTGATCCAGAATAGTCCTGGTGTCCTAGTTTCCTAGTCCCTTGGGCCAGCCTGTTCCTAGAACAGAGCTCTGAAAGCAAATAGAAAAGAACAGGAGAGAATTGTCTTCTCTCAGGGATGATCTAAGAAATGTGGTATTCTAATGTCTCGAATCTTTTCTGTTTACTCCAGCTGTCACGGGTTCTGTTTCTTCTTTGCCTCTCATTAACATATTGGTAATGGCATGAGGATGAGGTGAGCAGGTTCTGTGTCAGTGTTGCATCATGATTCAGCTTCTAGCTGTACTGCAGCAGCTCCTGAGTGTTCAGGCCCTGATGGGAGCTGTGTGAACCCACTGCTGCTGTGTCAAGGTGAGATCATTTGGAATGCAAGGAGATTTTGCTTCAGCTCCTTCAGGCTCTGTGTGGTTTGAGCTCCACATCAGCTCCAAACAGACCCAAATTTCACATGCAATCCATGTTTCACATCAATCCAGCCCAAGCCTAAGCCTGACACAGCCTCATTCTCAGAGATGAAAACAAATGCAAATCCATGTGCTGTGGTTTGTTCTGCTGGATTAGCCCATTTTTTCCCAGCTTGATGCAAGGGCATTTGCAGGTGTTTTCTCTGTGGCAGTCCTGGCATGCAGGTGCTTGGCACAGTGGCCACTGTGGCCAGCAGAGCTGAGCTCTGGGATGGACACTGCCATTAAAAGGTTTTTTTTTTTCCAGGATGTGAAAGTGTGTGCAAAAATCCTAACCCTTGGGAGACATGTCCTTCCTTCCCTGGGACCCTCTGAGATGGTTCATCCTTCCTAGAAACTTGTACCTGCATCACTTGAGGATTATCAATATCCAATAAAGCAGCGCTAATAGTGATGGAGTATTTTATTATATTTCCTTTTGTTTGCTCAGGGGTATAAAAATAGTATCTTTTAACCTGTCAGTATGCATTTACAACCCATCTGAGGTTTGAAAGAGGCTGTCCAAAGTGAAACCCAAGAGTAATAAGAGTGTGTAAGTAGAGCCAGTAGGCATTGAATAGTCTCTGTGGTGGTAGAAAAGCCTAAGGCTTCAACTGATTGCTAATTATGTGGCTTTATTCCTTTTTAAGAAAATACCATGCAAGTTTTTTGAAGGAGGTAAAGTGTGTTAATCTGTGGAGAGTTACCAGTTTGGGGCTTGGTGGTTTTGTCTTTTTTTTTTTTTTTTTTTTTTTGTTTTGTTTTGTTTTTTTTTTTTTGGGGTTTTTTTTTTAACAACTGCAAACAATGCCTCAATTTGCTCTTACAGACTTGGGCTCTGGCTTGAAAACCAAGCCACATTCCCAAGTTCTGCCATCCATCACCGTGTAAAGGGCACAAGTTATTCCACCTTAAAAAGAAAAGGGAAAAATAAAAAAGGCAAAAAGAAAAAGGGGGGGAAAAAAAAGCAAAACCCCACGCTGTGCAGAGAGGGAGAGAGTTACAGCAAGTGGGCCCCCTGCTTTTCTCCGAGGGGGAATGTAAGCAGATCCTTGCAGAAACTGCTGCCCTCAGCAGTTTTCAGCTTGTTTTAATTGGCCTGGCCTGAAAGAATTCTGAATGCTGTACCTGTGCCAATGAAAATGCAAATGTTTCCCCGAGCTGAGGCACTCGCAGTGCCTGTCCCCAGCTCTGATAGCAGCAGTGGGGGCATGGGGACAGGGATGTGATGGGAAATGGGGAGGCCTTGAGCTCACTCAGCTTAGGAAACAAAGGGCTTTGGAAAATGGAGTGTGAGCAAGGCAGAAATTCAGGGCAACCTGCAGGAGCTTTCTGTGGTGAAGTGTCACCCTCTAGGCTGGCACTGGGCTGTGGGATCCTTTCCTTATCTCCTTGTTTAGGTGTGTAACTGTCCTGTAGTGCAGAAGGTTTCCTGACAGAGCAGGTAGAGGTGCTGCCATGGATTGCATCCCCACAGCTGTGGGTACAGTGGTGTTGGGTACCACAATGTGTCCTTGGAGAATCACAGAATCATCAGTATTGGGGGAGACCTTTCAGATCATTGAGTCCAACCATTAACCTGTCACTGCTGGAACCACTAAACCCTAAACCAGATCCTCCAGTGCCAGATCCAGATGCTTCTTAAAGACCTCCAGGCATGGTCCCAATATTCCTCACGTATTGATACTCCCACATGGACCCAAATATTCCTCACATATTGATACTCCCACATGGAGCTGGGTCCCAATATTCCTCACAGACATCCATTGCTCAGGGGAGACCTTCTCACCCTCTGCAACTCCCTGCCAGGAGGTTGGAGTCAGGTGGGGGTTGGTCTCTTCTCCCAGGCAACCAGCAGCAGGACAAGAGGGCACAGACTCAAGCTCTGCCAGGGGAGGGTTAGCTTGGATATTAGGAAGAGATTTTTTCCAGAGAGAGTGCTCAGGCATTGGAATGTGCTGCCCAGGGAGGTGGTGGATTCACCATCCCTGGAGGTTTTCAAGCTGAGACTGGATGTGGCACTTAGTGCCATGGTCTAGTAACCACAGTAGGGTTGGACTTGATGATCTTGGAGGTCTCTTTCAACCCAGTTGATTCTCTGATTCCAAGTGCAGATAATCCATATATTGCAAATTATACATCCACAAAACATATACTACAAATTATAGCCCCACAAAACCCCGTTCTTAGGCATCCATAAAACCAAACCTTCTCCTAAAGGACATATACTAAAGTTCTGGAATGAAAGAGTAAGAAAAATTACCTGGCTCAGCTTATTTTTCTGCCTCATGTCAAGTTACAGCCCAGCAGTGAATTGGGAAAAGAATTAATTTTCAATAACT
>NW_008658692.1:74192-75839 GCF_000695815.1 Acanthisitta chloris
TGTCCCTGTAACTCCCTATACAGTAATGAATATGCATTCTCTGCATTTTCCAGAGAAATATCCAACATCTTAGGGTATTTAAAATTAGATCTGTATACATGTACAGGGTAATGATTATTCTGAGTTTCATCCGAGGCAATTAAAAAAGCATCATGATGACATTTAAGGTGATATTTTCTCCCCTATGTTAAATAATTATAAATAATAATAATGATTAAACAAATTATTCTGTTCCTCCCAGTCTGGATCAACCTTTAGGTTAATAATCTGAATCATTAAAATTCATCTGTCTCTCAAAGGATTGAGAAGTGGGGGAAAAAAAAACCCAACACTGGAAGAACCTTTCTGCATAAGGGTGATTGATAATTACCAAAGCAGAGATGGTTTGTGGGGAGCAAAATGTGAAGGCTCAGCAGATTGGTTAGGTTAGATATTGGGCAGCTTGAAGTGATATTTTTCAACGAGTAAACACAGCACAGTTTTATCAACTGCCATCCTCAGTAGGATGGTGCAGAGGTCAAGTCCAAGCTTCTCACCAGCTTGGCTCTCAGGAATTCAGGGCTCAGAGCTGCAGACTCATTGCATGACCTGAGGTCACTGAGAGCCAATTTTAGAGATTATTATTTAATTACACTGGGAGTTAGGCCCTTATGTATTTATTTTTTTTATTATTATTTTTATTATTTTTCCTGGGCTGCATCAAAAGGAGTGTGGGCAGCAGGTCAAAAGAGGTGATTCTTCCCCTCTACTCTGCTCTCATGAGACCCACCTGGAATACTGCACACAGTTCTGGTGTCCTCAACATAAAATGGACATGGAACTGTTGGAGCAAGTCCAGAGGAGGCCACAAAGTTGCTAAGAGGACTGGAGCATCTCCCCTACGAGGACAGGCTGAGGGAGTTGGGGATCTCTATGATCAGAGCAATTCAAGAGGACTACCTGAAAGGGATATGGACTCACTTGGGCTTTGCACCTCTTTGGATAATTAGAGACTTGCCTAGCCACAAGGAGCCAAGGAAGAATGGATTTCCAATGCAGGAAGGGAAGATAAGGCTTTCCCTGTGGGCTTTATTGGATTGTGAATTGCTCCACCTATTTGCAGAGTTTCTCACAAGTAATCTGTGTTCATCCATCTATCCTCCTTCCCCCTGGGCTATTAAATCTCTTCCCACTCTGGCTGCAACTAAGTCATCATGTTGCCTTTATAAATGGCTTTTTTTGCTGGATGTGACTGTGCTTTGTAGGAAAACACTCCCTTCAAAGGCACTGGGAGCAAGCAGATTCCCTACAGATGGGGATATGGAATAAGGATGTATATGGACTGGACTCCTTTAGAGTGTGGGGAGCTTTGGAGTTCCATCTGTTTTCACTGAACCCAGTCTCTGCCTGTTGATAACTCTCCTCTTTCTCTTTTCCTCTTTTCCCCCTGAAATCCAGTTTTATATTCCCATTTTAGGGCTCCTCCCACTTTCCCTCCCTCCCCGTTTGCAAACATCCCTTGCAGAGGTATTGGGATCAAACAGATTCCCTATGGGCAGAATATAGGCTAAGGATATATAGAACATAAACTAGACTCCTTTAAAATGTGGGGAGCTATGGAATTCCATCTGATTTTACTGCTGTTGATAACTCTCCTCTTTCTCTTTA
>NW_008658692.1:75884-88082 GCF_000695815.1 Acanthisitta chloris
ATCTTAGATCTCCTCCTATTTTCCTTCTCTCCCTGTTTGAAAACACCCTGTTCAAATGCATTGGGACCAGACAGATTCCCTATATAGACTCAGGATATGGAATAAGGATGTATGGAATACAGACTCCTTTAAAATGTGGGGAGCTATGGAATTCCACCTGATTTCACTGCTGTTGATAACACTCCTCTGTCTCTTTCTCTTCTCCTTTTATTTTTCCCCACTTAAATCCAATTTTATATTCCCATCTTGGGTCTCCACCCACTTTCCCTCCCTCCCTTTTTGAAAACACCTCCTTCCAAGACATTGGGAAGAGATTCCCTTTAGAAGACAGACTAAGCATATAGAATAAGGATATACAGAATAGAGACTCCTTGAAAAACACAGCTATGGAGTTCCATCTGATTTCACTGCTGTCGATAACTCTTTCTCTTTAACTTAAATCCATTTTCATGTTGCCAATGATCCCTCCTCCTACTTTCCCTCCCTCCCCTGTCTCCTTCCCATCCCTGGTGTCCATGCTGAGCATGGACACTGCAGTGTTGGATTCCAACTCCGACTGGAAACCCACGGAGACGCCTCAGTCCAGCTCCTGCATCCAGCCCTGGTTGCTGCAGACAGGACTGACATTCCCTTGAGAACAGCCTTGCTCAGGAAATGTAGCTATTTCCGCTCTGGCTGCAGCCAGGAAATGAGGAGGAGGCAGCAGGGAAGATATTTTTTGCATTTGACAGGATTTTTTTCCCTTACTTTGGAGCTAGGAATGCTCAGCCTTGGTTGGGTTTGGAGAGAAGGGGTTTGAAACTCAGCGAGGTGGTGGCTGAATTTGGGCTCAGGTTTGGGTTTTGAGAGCAGTGAAAGGATTGAATGATCCCAAGATTTGAAGGTGAAATAGTACACATCCCCTCACAAAGCATCTTTGCTTTCTAGAGCTCATTCGCTCGTTTGATTTGAGCTTGGCTGGTTTATAGTTATTTTTGTTTGTTTGACACTGAACTAAATAGATTTGATTCTCATCAGAATCCAGATGACACATTTTGGGGTGCTGCACATTTTTCTCCTCTTCCACCCCAATTTTCACTGGGTTTCAGCTCCCACACTCCAATACTGTCCCACTTTTCCACTCATTTTCACTCGACTTTCCTCCCATTAAGCTCCTGAGATTGCAGAGCAGTCCAAGGTGCTTTGGTTTTAATGGAAGATGTGTGGCTAATCCCCTCGATTGTTTTCAAAATCTCATTCTTATTAGTAGGAATATCCTGGAGATTCCTACTGCAAGGAGTGCTTAAAACACGGAGAAGAAGCATTTCCAGTGAAAATGAAAGAATAATAATGGCAATCATTTAGTGGAATTTTAAAAGTATGTTGGGTTTAGAGTTATATAGGAGGTAATTCTTGCAAAGTATTGCAAAATGAGCTGTTTTCAGAGACTGGTCTGTATTTTGGAAGGTTTTCCTCTACCTATCCCTCTCCTCCTTCAGAAAAAAATGGAAGAGAAATTTACCATTGACTATTTCAAAATATAATATGGATCTACTATATATATATATATATATGGATCTACTATAGGTAGATGAAAAGGATTTGATGTGGATATTGAACTTTTCTTTGATATGTATATCTCTATTATATAATAGTAAATCTATAGGCAAATCTATGCAGAAGGAAATGCTACTAATAATAGTCAAGTCAATTAGTCAAAGCAAAAAGTAATTTCCAATGAGAGAGAAACCATTTGTTCAGCAATTTCTGAGCGGAGAATTTTACAGGATTTAAAGGTTTTCCCCTAGTTTTATTTCCTGCAAAAAGGTTGTTGTACCATTAGTCTGATTTTTTTTTTCCCAGGCTGTTCCCACCACAGTTCCCTTGAAGCTTCTGGGTGAAATATGAGCTCCACGTGTTGGTGCCTCCGAAGTGGAGTCACAAAGCAGGGGCCAAAATCCTGCCATCACCTTAGGAAGGCAAACAAGAACTGGCTCTGCCCTGAGTGTATTCCAGGAGTGCCTACAGCAAACCTTTCCCCAGGGAGAGATGCATGGAGCAGCCAAATCTGCACCTCAAAGGGGTAGAGATGTCACCTGTGCAGCCTCTAAAGTCAAGCTATGATGTTTAGGGGATAGAGATGTATGTATGAAACTCCAGCACTTGGATCCAAGCTGGATTGGTGCCTTTTTGTACTGGGGAGGTGCAGATATTTGGTACTTTTCCTGCATCTTGGGGAGTTTGCTGGAAATCTGTGGCTTGCTGGGATGCTCTGGCATTGCCTGTTGTGCTGTGTTGTGCTTTCCACAGGTAGAATCATGGAGTGGTTTGTGCTGGAAGGGACCTTAAAGATCATCATTCAGTAGTAGGTGTGTGTTTAAGTTGGCAAAGCAGGTTGGGTGACCTGTTGCTGCAGCTCTGCAGCCCAAAGAGCAGCAAAGCCTGAGGGTTGCAGGTCTGAAGGTACAAAAAGGAGGGAGAAAAGAGGGGAGTGACTTGTAGTCATCCAGAAGGAAAACAGGCAAAGAGAAATTTTTGGACCTGCAATGCAATCCTTGTTCCCTCAGCACCCACTGCCTCCCAGGCCTTGTCCCAGATCTGCATGTGATAGTCCCACTGAGTTGAGTTGTGGCTAAGGAAACACAAATATTGTTACTCACACGTGGAGAGTTGCTCGTGTCCTAATCAGCTGAAGAGCAGAGACATCCATCTCAGCCCTATTAACTTCATCACACCATTCATCACTGCAGTGAGTAACTGAAGGCTCAATTAGGCACTTGTGATTTTGGCCAGTGCCTGCAGAAGAGTGTCCTGTTGAATCGTTTTGTTTGGTTTGGGTTTTATATAGTAAAGCACAAATAACATTTGCTCATGAGACAGAGTTGGGACACAGTGCCAGAAATAGAGGCTCCCTACAATTATACAGGATGTTGCTGTGGTGTTATCATATGATTCATCCACTATGAGCATGAACAATTGTTAACCTCAAGACACTCTCACTTTCACGCCCTCTGACACACATACCACTGAGGGCAAATATCCTCAAGATGAGTAAAACATTAGGAATGGGACTTAACTCAGAAAGGTCAATTTGTTTCGGGTTCATCTGTTCAGTTTTAACTTTGCTGGCCAGTCCTTGAGTGTGGGGAGTAGCAGGAGGATGTTCTGGGAGCTCTTATGACGTGTTTGCTGACTAAATCCTTTTTGGATGCTGATCATAGCTGTGGCTGTGGCTAGAGCCTGTCAAAATGGCCCATGATGGAAACCACTGAAATCAGTTACAAAGAGAATAAATTTGGCCCAGATGTGCAGATACAACTGAGCTGAATGCAGGAGGGACTTATCCTGAGGAATGGATCCAGTGAAGCTGGAAGAGACATAGCCAGAGGCATTGAGTGTTGTTCTCCTGCAAAGCTTCTGTGCAGGCTCTGTTTGGTGGCAGCTTGACAGGTATAAATTGGTAGAGCAGTAGCAGTTGTATCAGCTGAGCAGCTAGACTTTGAGGCTTGTAGCTGCAAATTTACATGTCCTGAATATCCCTTACCATGGAGAACAGCTGGATGAACTTCTATCCAACCCCTTCTAGTTACCTCCTGCACCAATGTCAGTGGTTGAGAGCCACCACTGGGCGTGCCTTTTGCAGTTCTCTTTGTGTAATTGTATTTAATTGACTTCTGGGCTCCCCTGGCAGTGTTTGACTCAGGCACTTGCTGGTGGTCACCCATCCAACTCCTGGCAGCTCTTTTGCCTTGCGAACTCGCAGCACTAGATGGCAGTGTAATGGCAAAAAACCTGCCCTGCAGGGGAGCAAAGGCAAAATTCACCCCAAAAATAGGGGCTGAAACTTCAAATTTGCCTGCAAACCAAGCAGACCTTAAAAAGGCCTCTTCAACCTCCTTAAATGCCCGTAATGATCTCTGTAAAGAGCTAAGACAAGGTCTTCACTGATGACCCAATGGCATAGGAGTGATGCCAATTTATGCCACCCACAGATTTGGCCCATGGAACTCCCATCAGTATCACAGCCATGCTTGTATGTGATATTAGGTCAGGATATTTGGGTGAGGTTTAAAATGCAGAAACGGCAGAGCAAACAAACATGATATTTTCCTTCAAAATTAGCCTTTCCCTCCCTCTTCAGCTTTTGCTCACACTTCCTCGGAGGATCATAGCTTGAGTTGCTCTGCAGCCCTGGAATTTGTGGTGCAATAAATTAAGCTACAGGTCATCTCCTTTCAGTTGCCTTGAAATAAAAAGGCTCTGCAGCATTCAAGCCCATTTTGTGGCCCAGAAGGGGATTTAGGTGGTGCACAGAATTGGTTTTCTGCGGGGAGAATTCCATCCCATGCAGCTGAGGTACACAGGGTACGTGTGTCCATGTGTGTTTTCTTAGGGTTGGATTAGTGCCCTCATTTATGACCAAGGCTTTAAAAAGGAGGAAAATGTCACAGTATAGAAAAAATAAACAAGGTAAAAATAAATGGCAGAAAGAGAGTCTTCACCGCACTAAACATCATCATTTTTTGGACGTCACCAAGACAGCTGTTGGCCGAGAGTGAGATCTGAAGGTCTTTGTTAGGAAACGTTATTGCTGAGATTTTCACTGTTTGGATTTCCTGTTTTCCTCACTTCTGAACCCTTTAACTTTTGTAATCTAAGCAGGGTCAGGTCTGGTCATCCGTGGGGAAACAGACTGGCTCTGAACAACAAGGCTATGCAGCGTGAGAGCAGCACTAGGTGAAAAGCTGGAGAGGTCGTGGAGGTTGTCAGGAGCCTCAGCAGGGTCTGCTCTGACCTTCTGGGTAATGCTGCCCAAAAGACTTCCCTGTCTGAACTGCATCTGTCTAGATAAAAAATATCTAGCCTTGATTTTGAAACACTGAGTGATGGAAAACCACCCACTGTCCTTCAGAAGTGTTTCCAGGGGTGAATTGCCTCTGGCTGATAAAAATGAATGTCTTGGTTTTGGTCAAAATCTACTTAGCTTTAATTTCCTTGTCATTGCATATGGTTCTACCTCTCTCTGTAGACACAAGAGCTCTTGTGAAAATTTTTTGTAGGGCTTTGATGCCCAGATATGATATGCTCCTAGAGCTATCATCTTTCAGATAAGATTTAAAAGTCAGATTGGAACCATTTAATCTCTCGCAAGAAAACATACTTTTTTTTTTCAAGAATGTGCCAAAATCCATTCAAGTCTGACTATGCACAAACTCCCTATCCAGCAATATCAGCCTCAGAAAATGCTTCTAGCAGTGAAGATCTCCCTGTATGAGCTTTTGTGTCTCTGCTGACTGGACACTGGGATATTCTTCCCTGCAATATCTCGAGCAAATTTAGCCCTAGAAGGGATGAAATGAAACCAAGGTAAAGGTGCATGACTGAAATTATAGATGTTGCAAAGTCCCACCCACTTGTTGGCAAGTCATATAACTGTACCAGCATAGCTGAAGGGATTCTAATCCTATTGTGGTAGGAGCTATTAATGCTGTTGTGTAATGTTCTTTGTCACCGTGTGGTGTGTAACAGTTACTCTAAACTGATTAAGGCTGTACAACACAGCTGAGTACCTGTGAGTAAATCAGCACTGTCAGCCCAGTTCTGTGTGTAGAGGCTGAAGGAATGACTGGCATGATGTGTTCAACTCATTTTTCCTCCTGCAAGTGTTTTTGGTGTAAGCTAAACTCGGTCCTGTCTCACCATCCCTGAAGTACAACCAGGAATTCTGCTTAGCACCATCTCCGAGCATTTCTCTTTTCCTTTCCACCATTCAGTTTCTTACTCCAAACCCTGATTTTGACCAGCAAATAGGTTGGATCTGCTCTGGAAGGCAATCTCCACAAGGCTGAAATTCCCTTCCTAATTATTCATGGTCCATTTTCTCACAGTTATCCGTTGGCTTTTCTCAGGGTTATCGTGGCACAGCTCATCCACGTTCTGGAGTTCTTTTGTGATAGTGAAATCTTTCCAGCTGCAACTGTAATTAAGTTCAACTTTTTTTGAAGGACAGCTGGGAAGACTCTCACAGGGTGGCATTTAATGGTTGGATTTGTCCCAGAATCTCCAGCAAATGATTTCACCTTCAGATTCATAGGTATAAGTGATGCCATGCAGGTGTTTAGGGCTTTCTTCTCGTTCATGGTGATGTCTTGAAGGAAGGCAGAGAAATCACCTGGGTTATATCAGTGTTGGTATGAGGAGAATTGGGTTTTAGGGTTGCTGGATGGGCAATGTGTGGTTTCTGTCAGGTTGTCAGGTATCTGAAGGTGTCAGGGCAACTTGAGCTATGACATGGAGCAAGAGAACCCAAAGTCCTATAGTGATATCTTCTTCCTGAGCAGGGACAGTGCATCCCATCCCTCCTTCTCCAGAGCAGGTGGATGGGCAGCAGCTCCAGTTCTCCCACTCACTGACCTCCCAGTAGCATTGCTGCAACAGGACGTTGTGATTTACAAGGCCAAGGGCCAGCAGGAAATTCCTACCTCCACCCCCCGAGAGAGGAGGAAGCAGGAGAAGCTCTGTGACTCAGTCCTGCCTGAGTCACTGCAGACGTGGTTCCTGGGGTGGTGCTCAGCTCCCACTGTCCTGACCCTGAGCACAGTCCTGCTCACCAGTCCATAAAGTGCAGCTGGAATGAACTTGCACTGGAGTTGTTTGAAGGGGGAAAATGAGGAGCTGCAAGTAGAAAAGGAGCTGATGTGGTTCGTGCTGTTCTTTAATCCATGAATAAACAACTTCTGGCAGGTGCCTGGCAGCTTCTGATCATTAACAGAGTATTTATTGGGATCAGAAAATATCCTGAGCTTGAACAAGTCTCTCATCTGCCTTTGGCTCTCCACAGACTCACTGCAGTCGGATGGGGTCACTTGTGTCTGGCTGCAGATAATAAATCAAAGGGCTGAAGAAACTGCAGGAGAAAGGGCATGAACTGACCAAACATTTCACTGATTGTAGCAAGCACCAGCCCAGCCAAAGTGAAACTTTCCCAGCGCATTCTCACTTATCTCCAACCCAGTTATTCCCTGTAGGCAGCTGAGTTGTCTGAGTAAATAGAGGTCACTTTACCTTGACTAAACAATGACTTTGCTATAGTCGGTGCCAGCTTTGTAGCAGTTACAAAATGTACTTTAAAGGCTCGTTGGTAGCAGGCTGCCAGGGTGAGTGAACCAGTCAGTCTGGTCTGCTTTGGGCAGGATTTAGGATGCTTAGTTAGATGATGCTGTGGTCGGATCAGCTGATCCTGTGCTTTGAGTGGGGATAGAGTATGCAAACGAACAGCCGTGTCTAAGGAGGAAGCAGCCAGGAGCTGGGGGAGTGGAGAAGGGATGACTTTCCTCTGATGTCAAAAATCCCATCATTCAGTGCTCACAGTGAAAAAGGCGAAAGGAGAAGAATGTGGAGAGAGAGAGAGAGAGAGAGAGAGAGGGAGAAGAAATGAAGGGAAAGGACATACTCCTTTTTCTCCTGAATTCTATAGGCTAACATTGCCCACCCTTATAAGATGGAGAAATAAGCCTGATCCTGAGTGCCAAGTTCTGCACAGCCTTCCAAGCCCCAGGGATTGTTCCCAACCCCATCCCGATCTGGACTTGGTTAGTACTGTCTTGATATGAATAATCAGGTAGATAAAAAATTGTCAAGAAACTTACTGTAGTTTCCACAGGGCTCTCTGTGTCTTTATCTTTGCTTTTTTGGCAATTTGAATTTGCTTATCATTGTGTGTGTTTGTCAGGGGTGTTAGATATGCAGCTCTCCTAGGATTTCTGCAGTGCTGGGAGAGAGGACCAGAGCTGGCTGGAAGTGAATTAGCTGGAGCAGGAGAGCTGGAGCTTGCCTGGAGTTCTATCCAGGTTCCTAATTCTTCCTTCCGTGGGGCTGATTTCCAAAGGTGCCAGATTTTGTCCTTCATGCATTTTGCTGTGTGCCGTTGCCTGTAATTAGTTTCTCAAGTGAAAAAGCTTTCTCAACTGGAAGGGAGGGAAAAAAAAAAAAAAAAAGAAAAGGGGGGGAAAAGAAAAAAACCAACCCAGCCAAAAAACAACCCCCCACATTTTTGGCAATGGGTTGTTTTTCTAAGCAATTAATTAAGCACTGATTTTCAAAGAAGTTGAATGAATCCTTCCACTCTGTGTCAAGCATGGATTTGGTATTAATCACTTCACTACTTGCTGACTGAATAAGGACTAAAAAAAAGAAAAAAAAAAAAAAGATGCATAGAGTAAAAATTTCCCCAGGAAATGAATCAGCCAAGGAACCTATGCCTCATCTTGCCTCCTCCAAATGAAGAAAAAGAGGATTTTGTCAATGGTGGGTCAGTTTACAAACGTGTCCTTTGCAGGGTGAGTCATACCTAGTGATCCGTTTCACAGCAATGCAACCACAGATGCAGTTTCAATCCAGCACTGAATGCCAGCTCAAGAGAAAGAGAAATGAATCCTCATGCCCATAATAGTAATGAGAAGGAAAATGCAACCTGTCAGATGTGTCTGTGTGCCAGCCAAGAGCTGCTGTTCAAACCGATGTCAAAGTTCTCACTGCCTTTCATGGGAGCACAGTAATCCCTTGGGATATGCTCTTGGGATTTGATAAGTAAGGGAGAGATGTGAGTTTTGGTGGATTACCTGCCCTGCTGTGGGCACTTCCAGCCTCCTGGGCTGGAGCTTTAAGGAAAAAGGACAGCATTTCAGTCTCCAAATGGGAATGCTCCCAGGTGGGCATCACCTCCTGGCAGGGAGGGGATAAAGCAGGTGGGAAGCAGTGTTCTCTCTGGAGCTGGTTGCAATGTGCTACTAGTTTGAAGGTTTCCAAAATGCTGGACAAATATTGATGTTTTTGCCCCCAAAGCATCAACCTTTGTTGCTGTGAGAGCTGTTAAGAGACGTGTAAGAACTGTTGTGGTGAAACTACCGTCAAGATTTGTTGTTGTTGTTTTAGTTGTGGGAGACACAGTGAAATTGAGCAGAAAATCTGAGCTGAAAGAGGAACATTTGAAGAGTTTGCTCTGGTGCTACTTTCTCCAGAGTTTCCTGAGCGTAACCCTTGTTAAGTGTGTTAGTCCTTGTGGGTTTTGTGTTTCTTCAGTGGGTTTTCTGAGCCATCTCTAGCTTGCCAGGCTGTGAAAGTGTCAGGCAAGAGGTCAGATGTGGATCAAATATTTAGTGGTTCCACCACAGCCAGTGGCATTATCACAATTTCTTGCTGGCCAAGATCCACCTATTGGTGTCCTGAAGTGTGCTGGGATGAATGGCTGAGGTTCTGCAAGTCTTTTTGTCAGAGATAATGGAAAGATGTTTCTATTAAACAAGTTCATAGACAACAATTAAATGTATGTTGATTTATTAGTGGTTTTTCAGTCTCTATGCTCAAAGACCATCACAGTGTGCAAATATCAGCTTGTTCATTTGCTGGAGTTGTTGAAGACTGGAGGGAATGGCCTTGAGCTGAGCCAGGGCAGAGTCAGATTGGATGTTAGGAGAAATGTTTTCCCTGTTTAGATGTTCAGGCACTGGAATATTGCCCAGGGAGGTGGTGGAGTCACCATTCCTGGAGGTGTTTAAGAGGTGTCTGGATCTGACACTGGAAGATATGGTTTAGGGGTTCCAGCAGTGATGGGTTAATGGTTGGATTTGCTGATCTTAGAGGTTTCCTCCAACCTGTGGATTTGCTTAGAGGTTTCCTCCAACCTGGATGATTCTGATTCTAACATGATAACAGTGATGATACCAACCCCCAAAGGTTGGAAATGGGATGGAGAATGGCAGACCTGGAGTCAAATTGAAATTGTCTCAGTCCCTGGTGAGTACTTTTAACCATAAGATCAGTTCTCTTCTCTGTAGGGTTAAATGTTTCCTCTTAGAGAAAGAGCCAGAGGCTCTTGATTATCCATGCAAAACAGGCCAGGGCTTTGATTTGTAAGGTTTTGTCTGCCACACTTCTAAATGGATGAAGCTTAATTTAGATTCCAAAAGAAAATCTAAATTTGATGGTTGAGACATATCCCCACTTCTCTCTTATCCTGGGGCACCATTCTCCACCCTTCCCCTTTCCTCCTCCAAAACTGAAACCGCCTCATGCTTTGAACCCAGAAAGCATATTTCAAGCTCAGTGTGGAACAATTAAACCAATGATCTGTATGCTTCAAGGAGAAAACTGAGCTGCAGTAGCTCTGCTTTGACAGGTCTTTGGAGGATTTCAAGGAAGTTACACCCACTTCATTCATGATAATCGGCTGTTTAACGCAGAGCAGCTCAGTGTTATGAATGAAAAGGAGCATGTTTTGGCTTGCAGAACAACTCACAAATCTAATGCTTCACTCATCAAATAACCAGCCACATTAAGGAAAAGGGGAAGCCTGACTTCATTCTTGAAATGAAATTAATGAATGCAAGATTAAGTGGGGAAAAAAAAAAAAAGCCCAAACAACACCTAAACCAGAATCTTCTTTTTCTTTGGAGATCCAGGAACATTTTGCCTTCTTTTATTGGTGATTTGTGAGTCATTGTGTGTGGACAAGTAGGGGAAAAATTGCAGCCTCTGAATGGACAGCTAAGCCCAGGTCTTGGTGGCTTTTGTGCACTTGATCAGAACATGCTGAACTGCTGCAGTTCAGGTCATTTTGGTGGCCAAAGGGAAACAAGGAAAGAGAGTATTAAGGGGAGTTACATGGGTCTGTGGAAGGAGGAAGTTTGCACTTGGATGGGGTTGGAGGAGCTCTCTGAGCTGGGCTGTGCCTGAATGGACTCATTGGTTAGAAATACATTGATTTTGGCATATTGAACTTGGCTGTGTAGAATTCCCTGATTTTCTAGAGCTGCTCTATGTCAGGTGCTTCATCCCTTATCCTTCATCCAAGGGAGTGTGGGCAGCAGGTCAAAAGAGGTGATTCTTCCTTTCTGCTCTTGTGAGACCCACCTGGAATACTGCACACAGTTCTGGTGTCCTCAGCATAAGAAGGACATGGAACTGTTGGAGCAAGTCCAGAGGAGGCCACGAAGTTGCTCAGAGCACTGGAGCATCTCCCCTGTAAGGACAGGCTGAGGGAGTTGGGGCTGTTCAGCCTGGAGAAGAGAAGGTTGTGTGGAGACCTCAGAGCAACTTTTCAATATCTGAAGGGCCTACAAGGAGCTGGAGAGGGACTCTGTGTTAGGAACTGCAGTGATAGGACAAGGGGCAATGGGTTCAAACTGAAGGAGGGAAAGTTTAAGTTAGATATTAGGAAAAAGTTTTTTACTCTAAGGGTGTTGAGACACTGGCCCAGGTTGCCCAGGGAGGCTGTGGCTGCCCCAACCCTGGCAGTGTTCATTCCAGGTTGGATGAGCCTTGAGCAACCTGATCTAGTGAGGAGGTGTCCCTGCCCAGGGCAGGAGGTTGGGACTAGATAATCTATAAGGTCCATTCCAACCCTTAAATTCTGTGATTCTTATAGCAGCACTATGTTTATAGACTCTGAAGTGTCTAGCATGATAGGAGGACTCCTTGGAGGTGGTTTAGTTTAATGTTGTTCAGGATGCTTTATATTAAAGGCAGGAGCAAAGATAGTTTAAGGGAATCTTTCCTTCCTAAGGAAAGACTTTTCCTAAGTCTGTTATTCACAGTTCATTTGGTAATAAAATGACTTTTTGGAGGAGCCACCAATCCATCCCACTGCCTCCTTCTCCAGGCTGGGATTTGCCTGTGCCTGGGCAGGAAGGAATGTAGTTCCTTTGATCAAATAAACACCCACAGGTGGTTGCAAAATGCTTGTCATGAAACTGAACGGAATGTTTATTAATTGGAGTTTAGGAAGAAAAGTGTATAATCATTTCCCTTGCTGCTTCTTATATGGAGTTGGGGTGAAAGTGCCAGATGGAATGGTGTTCATGTCAACAGTGTTTTACACAGCAGGAAGTGGTGCATACATTGAGCATTAAGCATGTGGTGATGGAACTGACCTCTCCCTTGAAAGAGTGAGTTGTACTCCAAGGAAGCCAAAAAAAAAAAAAAAATCAATTGGAGAAAAGGCAACTCCATTTGAGGATCTTTCATCTGTGTTCAGCAGCTGAAAGCCTCTGATGGAAGGTGGGAAAACAATTTTTCTCATCCTTTTAATGCTAAAATAATTCCCAGAAGGGTATTTGGCTAAAGCTTGGATCTCATTGGAGACCTTTCCACTTAGCAGAGTGAAAAAAGGGCAGTTTGGGCAAAAAGGGGCTGAAGATGGGTTAGATGGAGCCTAGGAAG
>NW_008658692.1:88124-96738 GCF_000695815.1 Acanthisitta chloris
TGCACAACAAACTGACATCCTTCTTTCTTCTTTTTCTCTACAGAACCACATTTGAGGACATGAGGAACTGAGCAGATCCTTTCTTCTTGCCACTCATTTTCAGGGTGAGTGAATCCTCTTGTCTCCACTCCTGCTGTCATGTCCTGTGCAGCTCCAAAGTGTGACTTAAGGTTCAGAGGAAAATCTCCCTCTTTTTTAATCTTCGCGCTGATAACGCCGAGCTTAATTTAGCAGCAGTGAGGCAGAACATTTGGATTTTGTCATCCATTTCCCAAACTATTGTTGGCTTCTTATTGCTTTGTTTCCACACACCACCACCCCCCACTCATTGGAGATTTACATTTTACTCTAGGTGCCAAAAGATAAGTTCATGCCAACTTGATGATTAATTAACTAATACTTTCCTCTGCCCTAAGATGGAAAGCCTTTAGCTAAGTAACCTATTAATTATTATTTTATTTATTACTGCTTGGGTGCATCTAAATGGATTCAATTCCACCCTCCTGAGAAGTTTGGGCAAGAATTTATAGTAGCAGGATGAGAGAAAGTCAAAGGAAGCTTCAACTTGTTACAGGAAAGTATGTATTAATGTTGGCATCAGGATACTTGTTTCTTTATATTTTGCAAGCCTCAAGCAAAATCAGAGCCTTGTTGTCAGAAGTCACTGGTGAGGTGCAGTTCTGAGGCTTTCCAGTGTGCTCAGAAGTGCAAAAATCAAGATAAAACTTGATGTTCAAGAGGTTGTGAGAATGGCTCTGCTATTCCTAAGGTATCTCAGCCTAGTGGCCTGAGCTGGGAAAGAATTTGTGGAGAAAGCACAGCTGGGAGGCTTCCAGCTTATCTGACCTACCTTCCAGCCTATCTGACCTACCTTCCACCTACCTGACCTACCTTGCAGCCTCCCTGACCTGTGTCAGGACAGTGCCTTGTGTAGAAGTTTCCAGGAGCGAGTAGTGGTACAAGTCCCTTCTTTCCTGAGCTGCTAACTATCTGCAAACATCTCACCCCAACTTAGTGTCTTTCCAGCAGAATATTTGGAGTCCAAGATGGAATTCAGTTCCCTCCCACTGAGGGAATCGTTCCTTAAAGTGCCATAAATGCATTACCACATGGGCATAGATAGGTTTAATTTACTAATGAAAAGAGAGGAGGAAACTTGGGTTGAACAATGGTGATAAATTTATTGGTGTTGAGCTTGGTTTCCTCATTCTCTTGAAATTATGATTAGGCAGTAGGAATGAGGTAAGTGCATATTTCATGGCACTTGTGAGAATCTTGCCTATGGGCAGAAATTAATGCTGAGGAAGAGAGAGGTATTACACATCCCAGGTAGAATTCCCACCATGAGGAAATGGTAGGACACCACGTAGCAACTAGGTAAGACTTATAGGAACACTGTGCATGGAGGTAACTTCACCCAGTCAATCCACTTGTAAAGGGCTTCACCTTTGGAGACTTGCAGCTCCTCTCTTTGCATTGACATCCATCATTGTCTCTCTTTCTGTGTGTTCTAAAGGAAAGAACACATATCTAACTGATGTCCCCAACTGCTAGAACCAAAGAACACTCTGTGTGTGTGTGTTCATGTAATAAACATCTCAGCTTTGTTCTGCTCAGCTGAAATCTCTAATGCCTTTTGCTTTGATTGAGCCCTGGGCCTGAATATGTTGACACCTGTTAATCTGCTGAATTTGTTGGCACCTAAATTAGAACTGTACCAAGTTTTCTGAAGTCTTATAACTCCCCTTGACTTTTGTGGTCCTTGATCCGGTCCTGGGGAGGGGGAGGTTGAATAATAAATAGGCTGCTTTTTAGGGGGGAAGGAATAAGGAAGATCAGCTTTGATTGAGCCCTGGGCCTGAATATGTTGACACCTGTTAATCTGCTGAATTTGTTGGCACCTAAATTAGAACTGTACCAAGTTTTCTGAAGTCTTATAACTCCCCTTGACTTTTGTGGTCCTTGATCCGGTCCTGGGGAGGGGGAGGTTGAATAATAAATAGGCTGCTTTTTAGGGGGGAAGGAATAAGGAAGATCAGTGAGAGAACTGGGAAGTTAAGGGAGAAATATCTCCATATTTGCCTCCACCAAAAGGGAATCTTTTTCCCTCACAGCATTTTTGCCTCATGCTTAACATAGTATGTGTACCTTGAGCATTCACAGAGCAAAATAGGACAATGATAGGACAAGGAGGAATGGATTCACACTGAGTGAAGGGTTAGATTGGATATTGGGAAGGAATTCTTCCCTCTGAGGTGTTGAGGCACTGGCACAGGTTGTCCAGAGAAGCTGTGGCTGCTCTGGGAGGATCCAGGCCAGGTTGGATGGGGCTTGGAGCAACTTGGGCTGGTGGAAGATGTCCCTGCCCATGGCAAGGGTAGAACTAAACCATCTTTAAGGTCCCTTCCATGCTGAACCATTCTATGAAGCCATGGAAATGCAGAGCTTTAAGAGCAGGATTTGGTTAACTGAAGGAGTGGTAGCAGCTTCTTTCCATCCAGAGTCTCAGGAGTTCCTGTGGTCACCTCAGATGTGGAACACTCTGGTTTGGTTCCCTCCCTCCCTTTAGGATATCTGAACCCCATCCAGCTTGCAGGAATGTGTGCTGAACTCAGCCTGCATTAACACTGCTCCTCTTTGCATGAAGAGCTGAGTATTGACAGAGGGAAGGTCTTAGAGCAGGTACTCACCTTTCTGCCTCCTCCAGCGTTTGTCACGATGATTTGACTAGTGAATTGTTTTATTTCAGCGAGTATTTATAATGAGATTACAGCTCAGAGGACTGTCTCATGCATTTTAAGTGGTGACTGTTTAATGAGAAAGTGTAGTTCTTGGAGCAGGGAGCAGAGCCCAGGTATCCCCTTTGCTAGCTGAGTGCCAGAGGCAGCACATCAGGGAGATGTGCTCCATCTTTCAGTGCACTGAATCCACTTTTTCCACTGAAAATGTGGAAATTCTGCTCCAATATGAATCCTATCTTTTTTTCCCCCACAACTTGAACAGGAAATTTAGTGATTCATGACACTAGAAAGCAGTTGACAGCCAGGTAGTCAAGGCAGTGACCTCTAAGGTTTTGGGAGCCTAGATGGGTGACATGGTCTTCTCCTCTGTTTCCTCAGTCTTTTCACCTCTGACCTGCTGCAGAAATGGAGGATGGAGGGACCTACTTTCAGGGCTTTGCATGTAATTTGCCAAGGTCATTGCATTTTATGAAGAGGTCTGAGCAGGATGTGTGTGGCAGCACCATGGGTAGCTAAAATTTGAGCCTGATACCTTGAGAATGACTCTCTTGGGCACCTCAGCTCCCCAGATTTGGGTGTAAGAAATTGGAATAATTCTGTGCAACGAGCCTGAGACCACTGGGACAGATTTCTCACTGTGTGAATTTTACCTGGGAGAGTTGTAGCCTCTGTGAAGGTTTCATGGACCTCATTGTGAGCGACAGAAATGGAGAGGGCAGTGCACTGGTAGCAGCTATTCCCTCTCTTTGAAATCTAAAGGGAATTCCCAGTAGATGCAAAGTAGCTTTAGGAGTGTTTGTGGAGCACTTTCCTAATTTAGAGCAGTTGCTGAATGTTGAAAAGTTATGCCAGTGGACCAGCTCTAAATTTGGAGGGTATTAAGCTACACCCCTGGGCTGTGTGTCCTGATGGCTTGGCAAAGGGGAAATTCTCTTGGATCACTGAGCAGCTGGGAAAAGCAGGGAGATTAGAGCTAGTGGAGGTAACAAAAAGCAAATGTCATTTGAGGCTGAAGCTGGGGGGAAGTCAGAGTGATGCTCTGCATGAGCCTGTGCCTTGCACACTGCTCTCTGCTCATGGGTGTTCAGATCACTGTGGAAAGAAGTGAAAACAAAGTGAAGTCACCACTCTACAACAGAGAAGAAATAGGAACAAGATGGCCAAAAAATGCTTCGAACCATCTGGTTCAGGAAGATATTATCCCATAGAGAGATGGGGCTTGGTCAATGTATTCCTCCCTAGAGAGGATCTCCTTTTTCTGGAAGGGTCTTTGATGGGGGGAAGAGGTGGAGGTAGCAGCTTTGGGTCCTGCTGAGGTCTCTCCTAGCTCCACCTGCTTTCCTAGGGACTTAACTTACTTTCTCTAGTTCTATCCTCTTTCCAAGGAACCTATCCCTTTCCCCTAATTCTGTGCCCTTTCCTAGAGATCCATTCTCTTTTTTTTTACTGAGGATCAGCTGAGCTGGCTGAAGTAGTCCTGAGCATAATTATGAGCCTATTTACAACATCAGAGAGAGAGTTCTACGCTGCAGCAGCTATTGAGGCACAGTTATTAGCACACTTGGAGTATCTGTAGCTGCCTTAGCTGGACAAGACTCACAATTATTAGCATCTTAATAGCATCAGAGAGGAGGTTTCAGGGCTGCAATAGCTTTGGAAGCTCATGATTACTAGCAGGATTGCAAGAGGAGTGAGGCAAAGCTCATGATGTTTATTATATTGCCCATCAGTCTGTGTCCTGATACTGCTCAGTCATGCATGCTGGGAACAGCTTATCCATGGTGCTCAGGGAATGGTATGCCAAAATCCTCTTGTAGCCCATCAGCAAGGCTGTTGGAGGACCTCACAAGGCTATAAAAGGAGAGAAACTATATTAGTATCTGTGGCTCCTTTTTCTTTCCAAGAAGTAGGATATTCACCCTGATTAATTTGTTGGGGCTTTGTAGGAGGCTGAGAACTGAACAAAGGGACTTTGTCACACAAGATGGGCTGTCAGGAGAGATTCCCCAGGGAAGTTCTTCCTCTGAGGTGGTCACATACCTGTATTCTGGGTCGTGAGTACAGTACTACCCAACAGGCCAAGACCTCAATGGTTTCAGCAAGTTACGTGTGGTTTGGGTTTTTTTATCCCATTCCTTCCCTGTGCTTGCAGAAGAGGAAATGAATTGTGAGTGCCACACATTTATGCTGCAGATTTTTGGTGGAATAGTCTGCCCTGGCTATGCCTGTGAACTAGCCACACGTAGTGAGTGATGCATTAAACTTCGTGCTTTGCTTGTTTCATAGAATCCCAGCCTGATTTGAGTTGGAAAGACCTTAAAGATTATCTCATTCCAACCCCCTGTGATAGGCAAGGAATCTTCCACTAGCCCAGGTTGCTCCAAGCTCCATCCAGCCTGGCATGGAACACTTCTAGGGATGGGGAGTTTGTCAGTGAGTTTTCCAGTATCCTTATATGGAGAGAGGTATGGAGAGGATAAACACCTTTAACACAGAAGGAGTCAGGTATGGGTGTGGGACAACACATACCTCCACTAATTGAGAGTCTCCTATTCCTCTTTTAAATGGAACACAGATGTCCTGGGTTGCAGCCTATGCCTGAACCACAAGACTAAAGGGAGGAGAGCCTATATGTTTATTTGAGCCCCTTGCTGTATTGTTGGCAACACATTCCTAGTTTCCATTCCTGTTTTTTTTTGTCCTTTTAGCAATCCATTTGCTGTTTGGCCTTTTCTCCCTCACTCAGGCAATAATCACCACACTCCAGAGCACAATGGATTCCTTTCTGCGGTGAATCCCCTGCTCCATGCAAACATTTGCTGGCCTCGTTTCTTTGGGATCCATTTCAGTGGGAAGAAGAGGGGAAAGTATTCCCTGTTCCTAGTGAAACGTTGCACTGGCAGCCTGGGTTATTCTGTCGGACGTGTGGCTTTAAGTGACGCCTTTGCCATCTGTTCTGTCTGCTAATTATGAATGCAAAACAAACGTAGGCCACAATTGCTTCATTTAGAATAAGGGAGATGGCAGTGACCAAAATAGTTTTATTTTTGGTGTCAGATGCTCTTTTTATTTCTCCTGTCTCTTCCTAATCTAAAGCAGGTCTGAAGCACTTCTCCCTCTTCCAGTTTGCAGCAGTAGATGTTGCTATGACAAACGAGACCATTTTCTACACGTTCATCCCTCAAGCCTTTAAAGGAACAATCCCATATATGCAAGGAAAGGGAATAGACTGCATTTCTTGAGCTGTGAGGGCTGATTTCAGCTTTCATTTCCTCTGTTTAATGGTGCTGGTCTTGGATCTGCAAGGACCTCAAAGAGAGACATCAGGGTATCTCCACAAAGTTTGTCAGCAGCATGTGAAGCATTTTATCAGCCTGTTCCATCCCTGTTTCATAGATTCATAGATTGTTTAGGGGTTGGAATAGACCTTAGAGATCATCCAGCTCCAACCCCTGCCCTGGGCAGGGACAACTCCCACCAGAGCAGGTTGCTCAAGGCTCATCCAACCTGGAATGAACACTGCCAGGGTTGGGGCAGCCACAGCCTCCCTGGGCAACTTGTGCCAGTGTCTCACCACCCTCAGTTTCCTCTTACCAGAGACAATTGTAGCCAGACTGGCATAGCACAGTGATGAAGAATGATGCATTCTCCTGTGGCTGTATCCAGCAGCTGAAGAGGTGACCCATCTCCTTCAGCAACTGGTCTAGAAGAAGCCCCTTCCATTAGCTCATTAGCTGCTGTCTGCTCTTTAACATTTCCAAACTTGCTGCCAACTTACTTCAAGCCAGAGCTGTGGCAAATCATAGAGGTATCACTAGCAGCACAGCCACGGATTGAGGTGACCTAGATTTAGAAAATGGAGATGAGATAAAACACTCTCTGTGCTCTGTTCTGAGGGGATGTGCAGCCAAAAAAGCTCAAGTGGTGGAACAGTTTCACTCGGAGTCGTTTGAAGCTGAAAGAGGCAGGTGTTTTCCCCATTAGGTGATCTAAGCTGTGACCTCATTTGTGTCACTTGTCCATTCTCTAGTCTCAGGCCAAAGAGGAGGTGGACAAGTGGCCAGGAGGGTCATGTCCTGCTCCCACAGCAGAACTGGCTGCTTTCAGAGAGACATCTGCTTCCCTTCAACCCTCCTTGCTTTCGTACTGAGCGTGTAGACACATGTCTCTTACTCCTCCTCTTTCCTTCCCCTTCACTCTTGCTATGATAATCACCATATTTCACTTCAGTTTCTGGCTGGGTCTGTGTGGAAGGGAAATGGGGTTATGGCATTTTTATACCTACTGCAAAGCAATGATTTGGGCAATAGAAACCTCCCTTCTTCCTCCCCACAAATCTGCAGCAAAGCTTGTTGGGTTGTGGTTAAATAATCTCTTTCCAAGTTACCTGGAAATTCTACATAGAGTAGAATAATTTACAGGTTTCCAGTAGAATAATTTACAGGTTTCCTAAGGTTCTGATTATTCCATTTTTTCCCCCATTTGAAGCTGTAGAAGGAAGGACAAGGGACACTCTCTCAGTAAGCTGTTGTATCTGGAAAGTTTTCCCTCCCCATTTTCAGATCCCAACAAATTGTCCTAGCACAGCTGAGGCAGAAATATGTGGAGTGCTGTGTCACATCCAGGGTGCAAAATACCCAAATCAGAGGTTAAATCCAGCATGAACTGTCATCCAACAGACAGGTCCCAATTCAGGCTCACTGTCTTTGAGCACTGGGCAGTCAGCCCTAGGCTGGAGACCACCACTGCTACAAAAAAATCATTGCAAATGCTTCAGGATGTTACAATACGAGGGTTAAAGATTCTGTTGGTGTCCCAGGCCTGAAGGATGATGTTGTGGTTTAAGCATTTGGACTGGAACCAAGAGATGGGAGATAAATTCCAGGCTCTGTTGTGCACTTCCTCTGTGAGCTCCTGAAAATCCCTGCTGCTCCCATCCTCTGCCTGTAAAACACCATGCTCTGCTCTCACTGCTTCAGTAGTGAACTTACAATCCTGAGAGCTCCTGGTTGATGATGCAGGTAATTTTCTGGAAGTCTTAACTTTAGGGTTCAAATAGTGTTCTAGCCCCATGTGCCTACAAGGTGGGGGGAAACCTCGTGGGTGTAAACAGTTTGTAAGTAAGGGCACAAAAGCTCAGACAAGTTTGAAGGACACCATGATTAATGCTATTTACTCAGCCTGCTGACAGTGAGGAACAGCCTCGATCAGAGGCACCGAGGGGTAGCAACAGTGGGAAACAAAGATAGGCTGCATTTTTCTCTGGGTTTGTTTAGATGCCCAAGGGATGAATGGCCAAGAAGAATCAGTTTTGTATGTTTACGGAGCTGTGTCTTAGTAAGTTCTGATCATTGGACTCGACTTACTTGAAGAGGTGCTCTGCAAATGACCATCACAATCTGATGGAGAAGACTGGGATGAAGGTTTGTCTCCCTGGTATAGAAACTTGTGAGCTTCATGTTAGGAGGGAAGAGGGAAAGACTTGCCAGAGACTTCCATTAGGTCAACCTCTATTTTGTCCTAAATGAATCTTAACATGAAGAGGGAAAAACTTGCCAGAGACTTCCATTAGGTGTGTCAACCTCTATTTTGTCCTAAATGAATTTGTACCTCCCTGTAGGTTTGTGTGCCTAGGACAGTAGAATCAGTGGTCCCATTTGGGGCTGTAGTATCCCTGGTGTGAAGGTTGGAGTCACATCCACACAACAGCAGCACTTAACAAAACCTTTCCCACCTGATTGATATCTGACTTTCAACCCAATGAGGTCCCAGTCAAGTGTTTTGCCTTTGCCCTGACTCTCTGAGGGCTGCTTGGCTTGGAGCTCAGCGCTCCAGTGGCCAAAGGAACGAACCTTCCATGGGATAATGCAGCA
>NW_008658692.1:96754-101625 GCF_000695815.1 Acanthisitta chloris
TCCCGGGGGCACACAGCAGGCAGTGGCAGCTCTGGGTAGGGCTGGGTGAGATCAATGTGCACCTGTGTGGCCTCAGCACCCTCCAGGCCTCCCAGTGCTCTCCAGGATGTGCTGAGTCCTACTGGAGATGGTTGTCCATGAGCTGACACACTTCTTCACACATTGAGGTGGTTCTCACACCCATTGCTGTTCTGTCTAAAATTTGCCTCAGCTTGGTCTCTGTTCCAGCTTTGATCTCAAGGTGGATGAAGGTAGATTTTTTTTTTTCTCTCTAGCATTTCATCTGAATGTCAATATAGAATACAAAATTTCTTGCTACAAAGCCTCGACAGGTGTGAAAAATGTAACCCAAACCATTCATAAGTGTGACTTTGTTCATCACTTGATGCACTTGACCTGCTCTTGGACACTGTAGCAGCTTTTTCTCCAAATAAAGCATCAAGCTCAACACAGCCTTAGGCCAAATTTGGGCTGTTGCTTGTCAGGATCTGAATTCTACATACCTTGTGGTTGGTTTCATGGCACATCTGACTGTTGCCTTTGAAATGGGGTTTCAGACATCACTCCTGCACGTGTCTGGCTCTCAGACTGCACCCAGAGCTCGAGACTTTTGGTCTCTTGCTGCTTTGCCCATATTGTGGTGTCATCCCAGTGCTGGTGCCTTAGTTTCCTGGAACCTGGTGATGTACCTGGCCTGTCAAGTGACAAGAAGGTGTGTTTTGCCTGCTCTCAGAAGAGAATGGAATAGATTTAATTTACTTGCCTGTTACTTGGGGCCAGCAGTGACGAGGCAATAAAAATCCCTGCAGCCATTAGCAGCAGCAAGGTAGATGTGTTAGAGAAACTGCAGAATGCAAGTGGCCTCCTAAGTTAAATGACCTGAGCTGCATTTACATCCCATTATACAAACCCTTAAGTGGTCCAAAACTACTGCTCTGTCAGGGCTGTTGTAATTGTGACTCCATGTAGCTCATTAAATAAGACATAGTGTCTTCTCTCTTGCAGTCCAACCATGAAAGAATTTGATATATTCCCATATTTTACTCCTTGGGAGAAACAGCATTTGCTGTGAATACAGTTTCCAGTGAAAGCAAATGATGTTTGCACAGATTTTTGTAGATGACTGTGCCTTGGCTACAGGCTGGGAACAAGTGGGGTATTCTCCTTCTCTGCTGGGGATTCAGCCTACTCTGTGGATGCTTCCAAACAGTTTCTTTCTCTAGGTTGGCTTGAAAGCATGACCTGTGAAAGGATTGCTTTGCCTTTCACTGGGGATGCACTAGCTTGTACCAAATGGTAGATATTATCCCCAAATATTTGCTCAAGGGGAAGCAACTCCCAGGCCCCCTGCAAGGATTTTATCTCCTCATCTTCAAATTACCCAGTTCAAATGCACAGATAACGACACGCGTAATGATGATAAAATGGAAGTGTGACTGCAGAGAGTAACGTTTAAAAATAATGATCTACCTCTAACTAGGTCTTATAAAAGGAAATCTTAAATAGCTAGAGAGAAACAGATGCTTTGGGGGACTTGGGGATAAAAATAGTGACTTCCAATTTGCAACCAAAACAAAAATGTAGCCCCACTTAGTCAACCTCAGCATGAGAAATACCTCTGAAAACGTTAAGGCCCAGAAGTGGGAAGGCATGAAAAGTACCTGGTGCTGCAGCTGCAGTGGGTTTAGCATGTTTTTGCCTCTTCTGCATTTCACCAGAGTCATAGGAAGGTTTGGGTTGGAATGACCTTAAAGATCATCCAGTCCCACCCCCTGCCAAGGGCAGGGACACCTTCCACCAGCTCAGGTTGGTCCAAGCCTTGTTCAACCTGGCCTGGAACATTTCCCGGGATGACAGCTTCTCTGAGCAACCTCTGCCAGTGTCTCACCACCCTCAGAGGGATGAATTTCCTCCCAATATCTAACCCAAACCTCCTCTTTGTCAGTTGAAAGCCATTTTGCTTACTACTCCTCAACTTTCTCTCCACACTGGTGCCTTGCAAATAACCATGTGTGATGGTTCATTTAACAGCTCCTCAGTGCTCTGAGACCTATGGATTCTGTTTTCCTGAGTAAAATGCTCGAGTTGGTCCAAGCTACACATGCATGATTGTTCCTCTGTGGCCAGGGTGGATTTTGATAGCACCAGTGAAGGTGCAGTGAGATGCTCACACCTTTGCCCAGTGTTGAGCATGTTCCTCACAGTAGAGCTGCTTGGGGTTTGGTTCTCTTCCTTGGGGGTGAAGGACTGAGCCAGCCCCAGCAGAGCTGGAAGTGTCTGCTTTGCAGGATGAGGTTTTCAAAGGAGAACTGCAGATGGTTTGCTAGAGGCAAAGGCAAATATCTTCCTCCCAGCTCACCTGGACTGGTTGAAGGTCTGAATGTCTGCAGGCAACTCACCCAGGGGACAGAAAGGTGTGAGCATCCCAATCCAGCAGTGGCTGCTTAGGTCTGTACCATTTCCCCCACCGGTTTTAAGTCAAAATAACCAATTTTTTGCTGACCTGAGGAGCTGTGGCATGATCCCTTTTCCTGGCTCTGCTGTAGAAGTGAAAACCTCCATCAGAAGCTGCAACAACAGCTTAAACCTCATTTCAGCTGTTTTGAAGTGTGTCAACCTGAGCATTTGATGTCCTGCAGGCACCACATTTTTGGGCTTGGAGCATCAAGAAAAAACAAGGGAAAGGGGAAATGTTTGGTTTGTGCCCTTTTGTTTAACTCAGAAAAACACCAGTGTGTGAGAAATGATGTTGTTATGACGATTTCTACTTTTTTTCCTTACCTGTTAGGGCACAAGAGATATCTTAAATGAAGAGTTTTAACTTGTTCGTTTGGAATTTTTGTTTCAGGTGATTCTTCCCAAACAAAGCCAACAAGTCAGGTGAGTCAAATATTCCACTTTCCAGTAGAACTGTGGGAGAGAAATGAGGAATAACAAGCAGAGGCAATGCTAGACACCTCTGAATTCAGGCAGTGAGTTCAGGAGGGCTCTGTAGCCACCTGAGCTCTAACCCACTGAGGGGTTAAAATACATATTTCATTCTCTAGCTTCTGTGTAGTGCCACAGATTCACTTGCTTGGAGCTCCAATTTAGTGATTAGAACCTCATAACTTTCTCTTCTGTTGGTAATGCCCTCACAGTGTCATTTGGAGCTGAAAGGAAGGGCCAGTGCCAGAACTGGCCCCACCGGGTGCAGTGATAATAGTCTTATGATGCTGTCAGTAGATTAAGTGGAGGATACCAGTGGAGTTGTTCATGCTGGCCAAGCTTTCCTTTCTCCACATGATGCTCAGAGTCCAACTAGACCTTTTTCTTTCACATTTTCTTATATTGTCCCTCTTTTATGCCTTGTCAAGGGCATTAGTCACAGTTAGCCATTTGCATCTTACGTTGCAGCTGAGACAAAGCCCCAGGGACGTGTGGCTGCTCAGCACCCTCACCCTGCCTCGAGCCCCTTAGGGAATAGTGAGAGCTGGGGCAGGGGAGGAGTGTTTGAGCCTTTGTACCCAAAGCAGGATGATGCTTCTCCTGTCTGGGGTGGCACCTTGATGTGACATCAACAGGGATGTGGTGAGGGAACCTCTGAGGTTGAGCACATGGACTCACTTCTCCTGTGCTTTTGCTGGACATAAAGGTGATGCTCTTTAGGGCACTTTGAGTTCCCTTTCTGGAATGTGCTGCCTTCAGGAAAAGCCCTGAGTTGTAGAATCAGAGACTCCCAGAGTGGTTTGAGGTGGAAGGGACCTTAAAGCTCATCTCATTCCATGGGCAGGGACACCTTCCTCTAGCTCAGGTTGCTCAGTCGGAGCTGAAAGCAGGATAATGCTCTCGGACCAGCTCCAAGGCACAGCCCATGAAATTGGCTTTTCCTGTATGCTCTGCTGTTGAATTTGTAGATTACTGGATTCCTCATGTGAGGATGGCAATCCTTGTCTCGTGAAATGCTGTGCACAAAAGGAGCAAAAAGCAGGTGTTGAGTGATCGTACTGAGCTGTCCGTCAGCGGGAGAGGATTTGGGATTGTGGGAGATGGAAGGAGGGCTTAGAGAAAGAGATGGATTTCCTGCACCCAAATAGAAAAAAAACCCAAGAAAAAAAAACCCCTCAAACCCATCAAGTTTAATTCTGTCCCAGACAAGGTCGACAGACACCATCACGAATAGCTCAGGCTTTGATTTCATCTGCCCCTTCCTATAAGTAGAAAGGGGAAAATATTATACACGGATATCTGGTTTAGGAACACACAGATCAGAGACTGAAGGAGGGGGGAGAATAATAATAAAAAAAAAAGGTTGTTTAATATGTATATATGACCCCACTGTGCCGAGAGAATGAGCCAGTCTGCGGCCCTGAGTGCGTGGTGGCAGCGAGTGGGTCCCACATTGTTAGATCTGGCAGAGATTCAGACATCTGCCAAGGGACAGGGATTTCGTGAGGAGAAGTGGGAGAGAGAGAGAGAAAGCCACAGCTCGAGAGCTCAGGGAGCCTTGCAGCTTTCTCTCCCTGCCCGGATAACACTTCCTCTTTAAAATTCCCTTACTAAGCTCAGCTCCTATATTTGATATTCAGCACGAAGGTTGCCGCCCCCCCCCGAGCCCTCCCCACCCACCAGCACCACCACCCTCCCTGCCTTTAACTTGTTAAGTTTGAAAGATGATCCATACCCACAGTTTGCTTTGCCAGTCAGCCCGTTTAAGGCCAAGATTAATGCAGTGCATTGGTGCAATCGTGCCGCAGTGGTGCGTGATCGGAATACGAGATGGAATATCGGGGGAAAGGCCAGAAATGTGCCTCTATTCCTAGTTTACACAAGTCTCCTTAGCAACTTGATTATATTTTTCCTCTTTTTTTTTCCATTTTTTTTTTTCATGT
>NW_008658692.1:101695-102006 GCF_000695815.1 Acanthisitta chloris
CCTTCAGGTGTTAAACGGCTTCGCTCGATGCTCTTCTCGTTTCTTTTTTTTTTTTTTCCCCCCCTTCTCCTTTTCCTTTTGTTAAATTAGTGGCTTATTTTTTTGCCTTGATCCCCTTGGAGGGAGGAGGGTACAGGGGGAGACTCCAAAAGGGATGGCAATGGGGCTTGGGGGTGGGGGGAGAATGTAATAGTTTTCATTGTGACTTCGAGAGAGTTGGTTTCTTTCCAGTTGTTCACATCTCAGCATGTGGAATTATTGTGCTTTCTCCCGATTTGCCACAGAATTGGCAGGAGCCTGACATTGTTAGT
>NW_008658693.1:0-9086 GCF_000695815.1 Acanthisitta chloris
GTATCAGATACATGGTTTTGCCTGGTCTTACTGCAATATGTTGACCTTGATTTTGAGCACAAAGAATAATTCTTTAACAGGTACCCAGTCTTGCCAGGGTTATTGCACATTCTTCTGGTGCACACACACAAATGGGGACAGTGCAGCACTTCAAAAACTTCAGTGAGTTTGCCTGCCATGATAGAACTCTGTAGCCCAGCCCACCCCAGACTTCAGAATGACTACTACAGGATTGACCCTGAGATATACCTCATGAGTCAGTGGGCTGGGAAAGTGCTTGCAAACAGCTGCTACAGGTTGTCCTTCAATGAATGAAATGCAGCAGGCAGACAGGAGTAACAATCCTGCTGGGAGGGGTGGATTAGTGACCACTGTAAAGAGAGGGAACCTCATCCAGGATCACAGATCTTGCTTTGAGCACAATTCATCTTGACTTTGCAAAAGTCAGCTTCCATGACTGCAAAAACTACAAAGCTCTGGATCTACTCTAACTTTGGAAAAATTGCTTGGGAAGCTTTTAAGATGCACCAGGAAAAGACAGCTTTTGAATTTCTATCTTTACTTCTTGAAGATTCATTGTTTAGTAAGCCATCTTCAGACTTGAATGATAAAAACTTCAGATTGTGATTTCTGGATGTGCTTGGCCTCAGCCCTGGTTTATTGCGAAGAAAGAGGTGCTCATGCTGGAACAGGAATGCAGTGTCTGGGAGGAAGAACCACAGTGCCACCATGAAATCTTTCCCATTCCTCAGCAATGGCTAAAGGATCACTCTATGTACATAAATAAGGACAAACTGAAAGGAGCCAGACAGTGGCTGATTGTGCTGCTAATTATGAATATGGGTGAATACTTCACTTCTTTCTGCAGAAGTAACACTGAGTTCCTCCCCTCTGCACTGTGTGACAGCAGACAAATCTGAGTAACTACCCTCTTAAATGAACCAGAAATACAATGCCCATCAAGAAATGAGAACACATTTAGGCCTGGTCATGCTGACATTTAGGACAGGAAAGCCTGAAAAAGCATTGTGTTTTTATTTTCCTTTCTACAGCATGAGTGCCAAACAGAGTGCTAGAAGGATGGCACAACTTTAAAAATACTTGAATTAATCAGAAGTCCCCATGAAATCCACAACCTTATATAGTCCAAATTAAAAGTGCTGACATTTCTTTTCCTTAATTTCATTCCTGTTTTGAGAGTTAGAAATACTCTTTTTCTATTAATCTGACAAATCATTTAAGCTCTGAGTTGTACTTTATCCAATAAAAATAGAATAAAGCTGACACAGAGAAAGGGCTAATCAAGAATAAAACTGTAGAGAAGAAGCACTTTACAGCAGATGTTTCAGGAAGATGACACCATTTCTTCAGAAAATTTCTGCATGTTGTCAAACTCTGTTGAACTCTGCCTGGCCGTCCACGGCCTGAAAATTGCTTTCCAGATTTCTGATGTTTGTGCAAAGCCTGTCTGCATCAACATAAACCAACATAACTAAATTGCTTTCATCAGAGTGGCCACGTGGTATCACTTTGCAATACAGAGAAAGGCAAGAGGGAGCAGCAGGTGTGAGTGGCCGTGGGTCTTCCCCCCTCAGGTAGCCATGCTTATTCTCTCACATTGTCCAGGGGTAGGCAGGCAGTCATTTTCTTCTCCTGAAACACCTACAGCAAAACAGGTAAATTTAGACCCTCTGCATCTCTGAGTACACTGTATTCAAATCTAGACTGACTGCAGTTAATCCCCATCCATGGACAGAGATGAGGTCCTGATGATAAAGGCATTGGTAACCTCACTGAAATTTATTCCAGCCACATCAGGAAAAGGTCTTGAAACCACGTACTTTGTCTAACAGAGCAATTTCATTTTTTAAAGAAGACTTCATTTTAAGATACAATCTTCTCAGATCCTCTCTCTTTACAGCTTGGGCTCTTTGACTCTCTCAGACCAGCTGATGGGGAGCCAATTGCTAAAGAGAGCAGCAGTGGAGTGCAGGCAATGGAACTGCCAGGCTGTTACTTCTCAGGCAGAAACCCTGTGCAGTTCACACCTAACTACAGAAATACTTCCTTGTTGGTCTTCCGTTGGATTTAGTGTGCAGCTAAAAGAGAATGGACTGCATATCGCTAGGAAAAGGCAGTCTGCTAATGGACGTTAGGAGCATCTACTGGAGCCCAGCCCAGTGCCCTGGGGACCTGGCCTCTTGCCTAGGCTAAGAAATGTGGCTTCTGCTTCCCATTTTCAAGTTCAACCAGTATCAAAGCTAAGCACTTATCCCAAGGACACACACAGAGCCACAGAGGGGACATTGACACAGCCAGTCATACGCACTGCCACAGAAAAGGTGCTGCCTTCCCAGCACCCATGTAAAGGACTCACATAAACAGAAGCACAGACAGTCTTCTCATGGGCTGACTTGTCCCACAGGCACCCCACAATCATAGGTCCTCCCACAGAGTAGCCCAGACCTGAGACCCCTCTGTTCTCCACCTGGTCAACCTTGAAGATTGTCAGTGAATTGCACAACACAGACACATACACAAACCAACACACACGCACAAACACAAGCGCACACTCATTCACGGTTTTGTGGAAGGTACACTCAGCCTCTCCAGCAGCTGGCACCAGGCACACAGGCTGTGACCTGTGTTCCCACTCAGATCACTGGTAGTCAGCCCTTCAGTCACACTGATCCCCCCCAGCAGCTGTTTTTTAGGGTAAAGAAGCTTACTCTGATCTGGTTAAGAGTAGAGGGTGCTGTCATGGCCTTTCTGAGTCCTCGTGGGGCTCTTGTTGTTGTGCATGGGTGGGATTGGGGTGGAGGGGAGGCTGTCAGGACCCACACTAAGAGCAGCAGCTGTAATGATGGGGAGCTCATCTGTACTGGATCCAGTGTAGCTTCACAGGGAAATTCACAGCTGCTGACCCAGCAGAATTATGTCCAGCTCAAAGGGGCACAGCATGGATGTCATGGTGTACTTCACCATGATTTCAGAGAGCTGTTTCAGCTTCCTACACAGCCAGGTCAGCAGAGTCCAGAGAAGAGCTGGTTTGTACACACATAAGGATGCAAGTTGCACACTGGATCCTCTGGCACCAGTTCTGCAGCTGATGGCCAGTATGGTTCAGGATTATGGGGTCTGTGGGTGACTGGACAGCCAGAAGTTCCTCCTTCTTGATGGAAGATGACTGATGACTCTACAGGGGGTCTGAAGATGTGTTCTTCCAAGTTGTGATTCCTCCACACCAAATGCAAGACCTTCTCTCCTGTGTAACTGTGTAAACCACTGTCAGAACATTGCCATTGCTGATAAATAAGGCTATAAGATTTTAAGTAATTTGCAAGACCTGTGGACCTCTCAGGTTTGCCCTCTATGAACTTTTCTTGACTGTTTTACTTTTGCTTCTCTTTTGTGTGGTGAAACCACAACTTTGCAGAGACAAGTATAAGAACCTGTTACTCAGTGTGCAATGGGATATAAACAATAGTGTCCAGGTCTGATAAGACTCAAGAGTGTTCGATCGATTCCCCCAATGTGAATTAAGACACAAACAACATCAAAATACCACTAGGGAGTGAGACTTTATTATTGGTTGCTCAAGGGGGAGAGAAAGAAAGGGTAATAAGAAAGTTAGAAGCAGAAAAAAGGGTAAGCAAGCAAGATTCAGGATGGCACAGCAGAGACAGTCATCACCATGGAATCCAGCAGTGTTCCGAGGATCAGGTAGTTGTCTTTTCTCCAGTGGTAGGTATCTGCCATGCTCTGGATGCTGCTTCTTTTTATAGGGCTCTGCCAGGACACAGATTGGTCAGCTTCCCTGGAGTAGAGCTATTCCCAGCCTCATGATCTTGCCATCTGAAGTAATGTCAGCTGCAGGGTGTGGGTGGTGGATAATGGCGCCTCATTATCTCAGCAGCTGGATGGAATGTCAGTAGTTGGTGGACAATGGTGCCTTTCAGCACCATCTTGACATCTGGAGACGCATCATGACTCAACAAACCTTGAGGCAGTCCGACACCAACAGTCCAGGGGTCGATGTTTTCAGTCTCCTACACCAAGTCATCAACGCCAGGCAATGTTGAAATAAACATTTCTTAGAGGTCCCTTACAAATAACAACATGATGACAACTTGCTGACAAATCCAGACCTGGTAGGACAGCAGAAGCCTTGAGAAGTGGAGACACATGATGTGACATAGAGGAGCACAGCTGTAAACAACTTGCCCATGGTCAGCTGAAGTGTGAATCTGAAGCTGGAAAAACTGGGTGTAGGGGAAACAAAGAGAATGAAGAGATAACAAACTGAGATAGCACCAAGTATTGTAAATTTGGATGTAACATGGAGATGCAGAGCAGTGGAGAAAGAGAGCACTGTCTCTGCAAACATATAAAAATTATCCCAAGTGATCCTAGCTAGACAATCAACATGATAATTTTCTTCCTGGCAAGGGATTCTGGATGCTGACAGCTCCCAATAACATCCCCCATGACCTCCACCAGTGTGGAACCACTAGAAGACAGGGGAGCAGAGAAAAGATGACCACAGCAAGAAAGAAAGTGGGTAAATGTAGGAGACTGTATGTGTGTGTGTCTCTCTGTGTGTGAGACAATTTCACAGCAGTACTCTTGCTGCATTGCTATTCCTTCATTTTTTTCAACAATTAGAGACGGATATAAACTAAATAGACTCTCAATATTTCAATTATACTAACAATAGAATCCTGTCTTCACTTCTTCCTTGATATGCTTCTTTCTTGACCATAAATAGATTTTTGGTGTAACCACAGGCAACAGGAAATGCTGTACTTTGTTTCATGTCCATGCACAATGCATTAAAGGGACTGTGTTCTCCATCAAATTTTCTTTTCAGCAGTGATGAAATACAGGAGATCTGGTTTTTGTATCCTAGTAATCCCACTGCAATCATTGTATTCTTGATCCCTGAAGAGCAACATACATGGAGATAATTCTGCTACCTGTTTCTTAGACACACTTTTCAAAATAGCAAAAAGTTGG
The DNA here is from genome assembly GCF_000695815.1 of Acanthisitta chloris. Classification (NCBI taxonomy): domain Eukaryota; kingdom Metazoa; phylum Chordata; class Aves; order Passeriformes; family Acanthisittidae; genus Acanthisitta; species Acanthisitta chloris. The sequence continues at coordinate 5,017 of NW_008658693.1, forward strand.
GAACAAAAAGGGACACTCAGAGCTTTGTAATACCAATGAAGTAACCATTTAGTTACCCCCATGATCTACAAGGAGAAGTAAGAGGTTTTTTTCAGTTCATCAATTATTTTCAATGTATGCATTAGAAAATCTGTCCGTAGGTTTTCAGACCCTTGTTGAGTGGCAATGTATGTTCACAGAGAGTAAGCACATGCTGAAGATGTACTTTAGCAATAATCACAAGCCACAAGAATGGCTTCAAGCTTCTTTTCCCTCCATTCTTCCACTTCCCTAAACTGCTTATAGCCCTGCATTGAACTACAACTCTACACAGAAGAGTCTGTTTGCCCAAATGTGTCACTATATAGAAAGCAGTCCCCATTGCCCCATCATAAAGAGTCCTTTGTGAAATGTGCTGTAAGGGAAAGTTTTCCAAAAGCCCCAAGAATAAAAATGTCCCTTCTCAATATGACTTTAAAAACGCTGACAGATGGCTGAGTTTCTCCATCTTTCTTCCTTCCCTCCTACATTTAGTTCAGAAGAGTCCTGCCTACATGAATCCAAAGCACACTGTGAAATGTTCTTTGACTTGCCATTTTTGTTGCTGCCAGGAGGAAGCCAAAACCAGTGATACCAGAATGCCAAAGGGCTTCCTACCAACTGTGTAAGCCTCCCTCAATTTGGTGCAGCTATTTACAAATCGCAGTGTTTCCTCATGATTCATTAGGCTTTAGAATGGTTGTGACTTTGCACCACGCCTCCAGGAATCTTTCAAGCAAAGCATAAGATTGAAATAAGTTTAACAGTCAATGAAGAGTCACTCCAGTGGAATAGGGAACGGTTTTGCTTCCTTTGGACCTCCTGCAATTCTGATAGGTCTTCTCCACAAGAAAATATATTGTCACTGGGGAAGAATCAGTACTCTAATAGTCCAAGACAGGGCACAGTGCTCACTTTGTCAAAGATAGGTTATCAGCTGTGGGTGCAGAAGTGATGTAAGGAAAGGGAGAGAAGTGAGAAGTTCCTACCCTGTTACAAATTTCAGAAATTCAAATCTTCTCCCAAAAGATACGGAGTGTCAGGATCTCCTTGAGGGATAGCACACACTAGGTTGATAATAACTCAACTGCAAAAAAAATAATAAATAAAGCACCAAACAAAGAAACCCCACAGCTTAGACTCCTGTTTTGCCCTGCTCTTTTCACTGCACTGCTAGCTTTCTGACTGTCAGCAGAGAACATAGGAGCCTTTTGAGCTTGGTCAAAAGCATGATGAGAATAAATTTACATAAGAAGCACACTGTTTATAGACTGATAGAATTACCATTCATATCTCTTTTGTGACACAATCACACACTTGAAGCAATACTAAGGCAGCACAATTAAAGTACTGCAGAAACAAAAGGGCAATGCAAATTCCTCTCCAAAGCAGCACTGCCATTTTGTTAGGATGTCATCAAAATTCCCCCCTAGGGATTTCAATTTCATCTCATGGGATAAAGTCATACTTCGGCACCAATTTGTCCATTTAGATCCTCTTTCAAGAAAACTGGAAAATGCTGACATGCCTTAGTCCATGAAACCCCCTGCAAATCTCTGTGGATTACATTTACATCATCTCATGTCCCACTAGGCCATTTGTGCCGTGCACTGTTGCTACATAATTTTCATGTCATATCTTGTAGCATCACAGACACTCATGGTGCAGCATGAAGTAATGTTATGCCATCGGTGATGTTCCTGCTAATAAATCAAGATGATGTCTGGGCAGAAAATAAGCATGCAGTCCACTTTTATGGACAAATCTGACAGATACATCATTTTGTCTGAATAATGTCACAGACAATCTATAGAAAAGACTTTCATGAATGCAAAATTATTCTGCCCCTCATTCCATGTTTCCATGTCTATTTGATGTCCCCTTCCTTCTGCCACTGGTACACACATAAATATATATATACATTTATATACACTAAAAGGGAGTTTTTGATAGAGAAAATTTAAGAAAAGAAAGAGCTATTCCAGCAGTCAGCCTTGTCCTCACATCACATGTCAGTTCTATCAGAACTGACAGCATCCTAGCAGTTATACAATCAAGCAAACAAAGAAATGCAAGGGTTCATGTTTGAAAATAAAGATCCCTAGGGCTATGTATTTGGCTATCTCTAGGTACCTTAATCATCAGCCGAGTTCCATAGATGTTGTTATATCAACCACTTCTGCTATATTCAGGCAGTTCTTTCTCCTTATGTCTGCATATGTGTATGTGTATGACGGCATATATATCAGCCTTCCTATCTACACTTTGTTGTTTACTTTACCTTTAAATGTAGATGGGCAAAAGGTTTAATTTTCTCTGGTTTCAGCTTTGCCCTGCAGAAACTTGCTCAAGGTCCTTTGAAAGAGCTGCTGCAGCACACTGAGGTAAATATTGTAGAAATGACAAACAGCAAATATTGGAAAAGCAATAGAAGTCTAAGAACTGCCAGCAGCAGACACTATTTACCTGACTGTAAAACTCACATCACTCATGAGATTTTTTCAACTTTTTTGCTTGAAGTAACCATGTAAAACCTCTTCCATGTTATCCCTCCCCAAACCCTGTTGTTTACAGCTAGAAGTAAAAACCATTCTGAGGTGACCTTCCATATTCTCTTACAGACAACACTACCAATACGTGTGCAATGCCCATGGGCCACTGAGGCTATGGGGTGTTAGGGCAAGCAGTTTCCTCTACTATCAGACTAGCTGCTCAGCACAGGGCCCCTGTAATAATGCCAATTTATCTGAACCATGAATAGGCTCCTTTACTCCAGCCCGCAGAAAAGCATGGAATGGCTCATACCTAGGAAAACGATGGTAGGGTCCGGCTCTCCAAGTACAGTGCCACATGCTAAACTAAGACCCTGAAATAGAAATAGAGTACCCACTTTACTGCATACACATCCTACTCTCTTCACCCAGTGATGAAGAGCATTACCAGGCTGTCATTGAGTTTGATTAGCAGAGATGTTTCATACAAGCTACATTAAGGCCATAAAAATATGTGGGTACATGTGTGTATGTATAAATATCTATATATTTGTATCCATATTCAAGAGGAATGGAATAAACTGCAATAAACAGTGATGATATAGCCTAGCATATTTTAAACTTTCCAGTCTTTATTGGACTGCTCTTCCTCTATCATTATACTGCAAATGCAGAGTGCTGAAAGGGACACAACAGACACCCTGCAGGGCAAATAAAAGCAACATGTGCAGCAGGGCTCTCATGTTATACTAGGGCATAAACAAGAGGTTTACTTATCTTGATTGTACCATTTTCTAGAATGTACTCTGAGAAAAAAACATGAAAACAGTTACTAGGACAAGTTGTTCCTGCCACTTCTCATTACTCAAGCTTAAATACTGTCTTGCAACAGTACAAAAATACCTGTATGTCTGTCATAATTTAACTCCAGTCACTAAGCACCATGCAGCCGCTCCCTCTCTCTCAGCCGTCAGGTTGTGGGAGAGTAAAAGTAAGGAAACTCACGGGTTGAGAAAGACAGTTTAACAGGGAAAGCAAAAGCAGCACATGCAAGCAAAGCAAAACAAGGAATGAATTCACTTCTTCCCATGGGTAGCCAGGTACTCAGCCATCTCCAGGAGAGCAAGGCTCCATTTACACATAATGGTGACTTGGGAAGACAAACGACATCACTCCAAACACCCCCACTTCCTCCTTCTTCCTCACCCTTTATATAGTGAGCATGATGTCATTTGGTATAGAATATCCCCTTGGTCACTTGGGATCTCCTGTCTTGGCTGTGCTTCCTCTCAACTTCTCATTCACCTCAAATCCCTTTGCCAGCATGGCACTATGAAATGCAGAGGTCTTTGGCTCTGTGCAAGTACTGCTCAGCAAGAACAAAAACTTCTCTATATCATCAACACTGTTTTCAGCACAAATCCAAAACACTAGCCACTGTGAAGAAAATTAACTCTATCCAAGCCAAAACCAGCACAAAGTCTCAGGCATTACCTGTGTCAGAGCAACAGTTATGCCTGTTGGTGTGAATAAGGACAGAGGAATTGAAAAAATTTAGAG
>NW_008658693.1:9150-14994 GCF_000695815.1 Acanthisitta chloris
CTTCAGAATTTAGACTGGTTATCATCACAAGGTATTTTCAGCATAAAAAAGGGGAAAAAAAAAGAAAAGGAAGACATTTTCACTGTGATAATGACTTGTCCCTCAAGCGTCCCTCTGTGTCCTCTCTGACTGTGACTGACTTTTAAGAACTATGATTTTGAAAACCAGAGACAAAACTCACAGCCACACTTCTGCTTTTCCATTAGTTTTTTTTTATGTGCTCCATACACATGTACCAAGCTGGTTTGGAAACAGTCTGTTTTGGAAACTTGACAGGGGTTATCTAAAAGTCAAAGTTTATTCTTTGTGATTTGGCCATCTGTTCATTGAAGAAACACTTCCAACACATGCAGCCTGCTCAGAACTGCAGTGCCAGCCTTCATAGTTGCTTCTGTTTCTCTGCACAAATTCTTTCATATGTCCTCTCCCTACCTCAGTACTGATGGAAAACAGTAGCTGTGGATAGGAGAGAGGATGCAGCTACCCTTGAAACAGTATCAGGAAAGGTGCAACATGTAGAACCAGCAACTGTCCTGCAGGTATAAGACAGTAAGAGGAAAGAGCTGAGTCTAAGAGAGCAGTTTTGTGAGCACTGGGGCAGTCAAGCCACAGGAATGAAAGGAAAAAGGACAGGACTGAACCTGAAACTCCATCCAGAGATCTGTGCTGACACCAGAAGTTTGCTGCAGCATACCATGTTACTTTACACTGACTGTCCTTTCAGCCTGTGCTGTAATCCTAAACCAACAGTGCTCGTCAAAACTATAATCAACAGGAAAAAGTCAAGGCAGAGGTAAACAGAGCAAAGAAGATATATGGTTGATCCCCAGGGATGCATACAAAACGGAGATTTGTTGTTGACTGGAGACGCAGAAGTCAGAGCACACATTCCCTCACTATGCAACCAAAGCAATACCTTTGGCAAGATCACTTCTCACCTTTCATAGAATCATAGAATCAATCGGGTTGGAAAAGACCTCCAAGACCATCAAGTCCAACCCTACCATGGTTACTAGACCATGGCACTAAGTGCCACATCTAGTCTCATCTTAAAAACTTCCTGGGACAGTGAATCCAACACCTCCCTGGGCAGCCAGTTCCTATGCCTGATTGCTTTCTGCCTCACTTGTCCTAGCACAAGCTGTCTGAGTCTATTTATCTGTACTGGCACTACAGTGGTTCTTAAAATGTGTCTCTGCACCATAGTAGAATATTAAAATAAGGTCCTGATTGTATCACAGGGCAACAGTTCAGATTCAATGATCATGTGCTGGGAACTGAATTGAATGCATCCCATCATTCCTATTCCTTCCACAGATCATCCCAACTTTAAATCTAGCATCAGTGGTCAATCAATCGGTGATTGGTAGTTTTACCCATGATTGTCATGTCATACCTGAAAATATCTGACTCCATGCTAAAGCAGGGACAGAACCACTCTGTTTCTGTGGTCCTAAACTGTCAGTGTAGAGAGGGCAAAACAACAGAGAAGCTCTCTAGAGAGGGAAAGCTTCTTTTATTCTTGTATCAGTCCCATCTCACTTCCCAGATGAAATGAATCAGGTTGAAATGTGAGTGAGTACTCTCTGTCTTGAACTGTTATTATGCACTAAAACATTAAAAGGCAAGAGAGTAAATTGGAGACACCACAGTAAATCTACTTTGTTCGGGAAGACCTGTGTCATCTCCAAGGCCCGATCAGCCTTGCTCAGATTTCAAGCTTTCTTCAGAGCTCCTTCCACAATTCAGTCACATCCTAAACAAGCAATGGTGATTTCAGGTCTTGCCTGGCTGTTGTTGCATTAAAGCACTGGCTCATAAATGGTTAAGATATCATTATGTTTTATGAACCTTACATATTAACCATTCTTTAAAATGTGTATCAGTATTTTTTAAATGTCTGAGAAACTATTTATGAACAGATTTTAAATAGAATGTCCTTCCAAAAGATCCAAGAAATACTCACCTATTTATATATATATATCAATTACACATGCATATATTATTTCCAGTAGCTGAGTCTGCCCAAGATGCCTGGGAACTGAATTGCTGGTGCCCATTGAGCTCATTTATCATAGAGAACAGATTTCAACATGCTGTCTCATAACCCAACAATGTAGAATCATAGAACATTTTAGACTGGAAAAGAGCCTTAAGATCATAAGGTTGAAATGGGATGGGAATCATAGGATCCTCACTCAGGTGTCCTACAGTACTATCATTTTTTATATGCATTACTAAGATACAAATATCCAAGCTTCTGAGAAAAATCTTGAAGGACCACTTTGTCTGACAGGTGAATATACCACAGAAGAGAAAGGACTGACTGAGAAATGACGAAGGGACTGTGACTGAGAGAAATAACAGAAATAAATGTAGGAACACTGGCTGGCCAAAATAAACCAGTTTGTAAAGGAGACTGTTTGCTAACGTTGGCAAACAGGATTTCACTATGACTGGTGTTGCACACTCTTCAAGCCAGAGAGCATGCATTCTACTGTAGGAAGACAAAACAGGGGCAGGTGACACAAGCTCAGTTGAAGCTGGAGTTACACGGAAGTCCCATTCAGTGTTCTGGTCACCTGTGGTGCTCTTTGAAATAGACCAGTGTTTCTTCTGTCTCCTGCGGTTGTCTGATTCATATCAGTTCAGGTCCTCAGAAACTAATAAGGACAAAGCGCAAAGGCTGTGATGCAAAACTGCAAATATAGACCAATATCCTAGTGTTTCGTACATGAGTGAAGCACCAGAACAGATGCAGAAACTGATTTGATTCACATACTTTTAACTATAGTTAGGTTCATCTGTCCTAACCAATTTGCTAAAGCAGACACAGTCATTCATCATTCCTCTCGTGGAGAGAACTCAATATTTTTAGAAACCAAACCATATGGTCAGTTTTTAGATATCCACTTCAGGATGGTAAAAATTCCATGCTTACAGTGCCTGTTTCTCACTGCCCACTAGAAGTCTGGGTGGAGACACATTCAGTCAAACAAGTTCCAGCCAGGATACCTCACACTGCCAGGTCTGTGGAAATTGGTGGTTTACATTACCCACTATGACACTGGAAGGCATGTGGTTTAACTGGGGATGTTGAAGAGCTCTCTGAGAATTAAGTCATCTGTTTTTTGACAAGACACTGTCTATATATGGCTGTAATGACTCACCTATTCTGCTGCATTTAGGAGCAATGGCATGGCTGCTTTCAGGGTTGGGAAGGGAAGTGGAGAGAAGGATTTGGACTGTTCTCTGGGATGAGGTCAGACAGGAAAAATCATGCTGCAGAAATAAATCACTGTAAATGGAGGCTGACTGGTTGTCAAGAAACATCTCCAGAGTAGTGACTTTTGGCACAAACTGGAAAGGCATCTCGGAAGAGGGATCTTTCCATAATTATGTTCCTTCACTTAAGTGTCTGCAGCCATGGTTTGAAAGAATTTAGCCAACTAACAGACCTCCAGGCTAACCTGGAAAGGGCTCTTTATCAGAATGCTTGCCTTCCAGGTGCAGTGTTCTTCCAGTTTTTTAAGGGATGACAGATAGAAACCCTGCTCCCTCCTTTCCAAACTATTAAAAGAATCTTTCTTACAAGCCTAACATATCAGGAGCTCAAACAAAAGACTGGAGTATAGCAACACTGCATGAAAGAAGTGGAGAACACCCAGGCTATCATCTTGCCTGTAGTCAAGCTAGTCATAGACATGCCTTAGAGCACAGCAAAGACAGGAGCACTTCCAAAAGAGAAGAAGAAACAACGCACAATTTGTGCTTTTAGAATAGATACTTCATGACTAACCAAATTGGTGTCTTCCCGTAATCACTTACTTTCTAGACAAAGGAAATGCACTAGTGTGTCATTGCCTGGATTCCAATGAAGTATCAATCAGCTGCGAGATATGAAGCTTTTACTTAGGATGGAGATTGCAAGAACTACCCAAAGAAGCTAGCGTTCAGGAGGCAATTGGCACAAATATGGGCAAGAGAAAAGAGCACAGAAGGAATTGAGTTTGAGGAATGTAGAAGACCTGAACCAATTTCAGGGAAATAACATTCACCAGGGTGATGCTGCTGTTTCCAATAAGGTTTCCAATATAAACAAGTTTGTTCCATGTCTGGGAAAAGATAGTTAGGGGATGATAACTTTCTTGAGTGGGTTTCTGGTGTCCAATCAAGGGTTGAGTGTAAAATGCTTTTCCTATTGGTAGTGACTCAGATTTTAATCTCTTGTCCTCATTTACCTGAGAGTAAAGTTTGAAAAATCTGTCCTTGAGACCTCTGTCCTTCTATAAACTTGGCTGAAATCAGCCGACAGGTTAAAAATTTTCAAAGGGAACAGAAAAACTAGTATAGTTTTTCACATATCCCCATATATTGTTCCATGGCCCTTTTCCTCTAGAAAGCCTGGTTTAAAATATTAATCTATATATAAATAGTGTATTAAATTATTTCTAATGTAGCACATTTAATTATAATTAAATATTAATGTAACATTAAAAAGAAGCACATTAAAAAGAGCATCCGAAGAAATGAAAATGTAAAGCATTAAACAAGGTTGCCACAAAATGACATTCTGCATTTCTACTAGATGCCCAGAGTTCTCATATATTAACCCCCTCTGCTTGCAAGTAGTCTTTGGTTTGATACTAAATTTGGGAACTGCCTTTGCTGAAGGACAGCAGAAAAGACCAGGTGAGTTGGCCTGGATATTTTCTCTGCTGTCGTTTCTTACAGTGTTGACTTCTTCCTTGAAGATAGAACAACACAAGCACATGAAGGAAAAAAGAAGGCCCAGATACCATTGAAAATACTGCTCCTGTGGCTTAGCACCAAGTGTCCAGCTTTGTAGAACCCCTCCTGCTGGTGGAGGGCACAACCAATACCTGTGCTGGCTGTCTCAGGCTCTGCATGAGATTGTTATCTTCACTCACATGCAGCCCTAAAAATAGTTGAAGTATCTAAAACCTTAGCTAGGCACAAAATGTATTGACTGCACAGCCTCTGTCAAGCAGAGGACAGACATTAAATAGTGTTTTGCTAGATGAAGCAAGCCCTCTGTACCAGTATTCTATGGGAGATGCAGAACAGCCTTTATGCAAGAGGTGTTTGATCACGTGGCTGCAAACCTGAGCCCAAATCAATATGGCCTAAAGCCAGGTGCATCATCTACAGCTTAGGTACCATTGACAATAAAGAGGGAAAATTGAGGTAGAGAGGAAGGTAGTGAAACCGGGCAGCCCAAAGTAATTTCTAGTCGTTATTTTAGGGCAAGGGGAGGAAAAAAAAAGGAGACGAAAATCAGAGAAAAAGTTGGTTGTCTTTCTTCTGCTGAAAGATCTGACTCCTAACATAATCTCCAGGCTACAAATTCTGTAACCAGGAGATCAAGCAGCTGCCACGGTTCAGTGACCTAACCAGAGGAACTCATTGTCCAGTTGAGGACAGGAGAACTCTTCTCAGCTAGAATGTGTCATCAGTTTGGTAAAATATTTTCACAAGAATGAAATTGCACTATATGATGGGAACCAAATATTTCAGAAAGTACCTGTCTTTCTTTTGAAGCAACGGATAACACAGAATCATAGAATCAACTGGGTTGAAAAAGACTTCAAAGATCATCAAGTCCAACCCTGCTGTCGTTACTAGACCATGGCACTAAGTGCCACATCCAGTCTCATCTTGAAAACCTCCAGGGGTGGTGAATCCACCACCTCCCCAGGCAGCCTATTCCAATGCCTGGTAACTCTCTCAGTCAAAGATCTCTTCCTAATATCCAACCTAAACTTCCCCTGACAGAGCTTGAGTTTGTGCCCTCTATGTCCTATTGCTAGTTGCCTAGGAGAA
>NW_008658694.1:0-5905 GCF_000695815.1 Acanthisitta chloris
CGGAACGCGCTGCGGGGAGAGAGCACCCCACCGAAAGCACGGATTAACCTACATGGCTTTAATCACGAGAAATTGCACAGCCACCCAGTTGTGATGTCCCCGTTTTGTCCTCACCCGGGGCTGGGTTGCTGCGAGGAGGCACATCCTGTGCTTGGCCACCGAGGGGGATGTGACAGGTCTCCAGGGAAGGTGACAGGAGCACAAGCACTGAACCTCGCCCATGACCGTGCCGTTATCCAAATGCCCTTTGTCAGGAATAGCACAGCGTTTAGAGAGCTGCGAGAAACAGGTGTTGAAAATCCTTAAGCCTGGGTTTATTTTCAGAATAGTTTCTCCTCGCTGTGTTTTACAAGCGGTGTTTGGCCGCCGGGAGTCTGCGCACGCAGCAGCAACTGGAAACCTCCGGGATATGAGGGATGTTGTCAGTGCCACAGATGTGCTCCTCTAAGACCAGGATTTTTTTTTTTAACCTCAGATCAACAACCTCTGATATTGCTTGTCACCACAGGACACCAAACAGATGGACAGATGAGGCAGGAAAAAAATACAAGCACTTTTGGATCATCAGACTTTATAGCTGCACTGAATTCGAATGAGTTTGAATTTTTCAGTGTTTCTCATATATATTATTCTCAGCCTATATGCAAAATGTGTTTTTAGATGATAAATGCTGAGTCCCTCATGATAATTTAACCAGGTTTGTCCAAATCGTTCTGCAATGCTGAAGAACTGATAGGAAGAGAAATACTACTTCATGTTTTCAAATTTGGGATGAAAAACTTGCATCTTTTCCCACAAATTTGAGTATTGTCAGACTGACTAAAACATTTGCCTTTCCAGGTCCTTAATTTTTGAAGGAAAACATTTTTTTATAGATGGTAATAGGAGCTTTTTGTTTGTTTGTTTGTAGAAATCAGCCCGGGTGTTTTTGAGAACTGACCTTTGTGTCAAAACCCAATTTAAATAGGAAATTTACGACCTGCCCTTTCATGTATGTTTGGAAAACACTCCAGAGTTAACATTTATTGATCTCTTATTATGGGTCAACATTTCCCATCTCTTTACTCATTTCAGCGTTTTCATTTCCCATCTACTAAGCATGAAAACTGCATCTCTCTTCGAGGCTCTGTACAACATGAGGCAGTAAACATATTAACGTATTAAAGAAGTGACCTTATCGAAAAGTTAATCACTTCCAACGGGGTATGCCATGATGTGAGTGGGATACTTGCCAGTCTCGAGTCTTAAAGTCTAAGCCAACTAGCCCAGCTATAATATTTTTTTTTCATGGAATCTGGCAGGATTTATTGCCAGCTGGTTGTTCCCCACGGGCCAGGGGCGGGTGTGGATGTCCCCAGCCTACCCAAGCGTATCAAGTATCATATGGCAGGTTGAACAGCCAGGCAGGGGTAAAAAATCAGAGGGATGGCACCATGTGGAGAACACAAGCTGAAATGCTGCCCCTCCAGTTACTGAGAGCACAGGGAATGACCCAACTTCCTTTGCTCTTTCTGTGTTCCAGACACAGATCCGTGTGCAAGAAGAGCCACTGTCTTAGCATCCAGGTCTTTGTGTGGCTTGGGTGGCTCAGGGGCTTTATTTTCTGCTGGAATCAGGTTTTGATGATGTCTTGTTTTCTCTCAGTTCTGTAAAGTAATGTTTAGACACAACTTCTTCCCTGTGATGTAGTACCAAAGCTGAAACACAATAGTGGAATCAGAGCAGGGATTATCCCAAGCACAGAATGCTCTCCCCAATGTTTGCTTTACAATACCATAGACTTTTTAAAACCATACAATTCCTGTGTTTGATGCTTTTCACAGCACTTCAACTATTCCAACTCAGAAGAGATACAAATGATACATGTGGTGATTGGAAACACCAAATCTAAGTTAAGCAATGATTATATTTTCCAGCACATTGAGCATTCAGGAGGCAAACTGCAGGTGTAGGTGGCAAGTGGCAGGTGCTGTGCTCCAGAAAGCTCCTGTGCCACTTTCACGACACCAAACTGTGTGATCTGCTGGCAGATGAACAGGAAGAGTTTTTAGGTTCTGTTTGGCTTCTGTTAAGGACATCTTTTTGATCCATTTTCAGCCTCCAGGGCTGCTCCTGTCCCGGGAGGCTGATAAAGGAGTTCATGAGCATAGAATAAAGAAAAGACCAGAATATTCATGTACTCCAAACTCCTGGGAACTTGCAAGGGAAGAGAAAAATCTGAAGTATTTTCTCAGTAGGATTTCCTTACTAAGCAGCATTTTTCTCTTGCATGTAGACAACTGGTTCAAAGCAGCACCGACACCTCATGCCAGGCCCTGCACTCCTTCCACTCTGTCGTGGTGCAAACCATGAGCAGATGGTGCAGTGCAGTGGAAAATCAGATCTCCAAGAATATACAGAGCTGAGAATAAAACACCCTCAAGCAGAAATCTACATGGTTTATTTCAGGATAAAATGAGAAAAAAAAAAATTCCTGAGATCCTTGGGCGAAAATTAGAATACTCCTTCAGAGTGGAGTATTCCACTTGTATGAACTGCCTCGTTCCTTCCCAATTGAGGAAACATCCATCCCTTCACAGCTGAAGGCTTATCTCATTTGTTGTCTTTCAGTTCATTGATCTGGTTCCTCCAGGCTCCCACGTGACTGTTCTTTGCTGAACTAACAAGCATGGTTAGCGCTGAATTTTCTTTCCTTTCGACTTTCTTGCACACTGACGACAAACCTTTCAGAATTTCTTCCCACTTCAACTGCCACATGACCTGAATTGCATCTCTCTTTGTTTGAATCCACTGGGGCATAAACATCCAGCCAAGATAGGTAAGGATATCCTGTCAAAACTTTTAATTCTGGCTTTATATTTGTGCACAAAGAGAGAAAATTCCCCTGAAAATCTGAGCATTTCTTCCATTAAGCATAATTTAGTGCGTGGAGTCCCTGCGCTTGTGGCCTTGAAAGTTCTTGATGTGCCTCACTATGCCCCAATCCCCTTAATAAAAACTTTCAGCTCTGCTCCAGCCACATTCCAGCTCCTGACATTCCTCTGCTTGCACAGGAGTGCCAGGAGTAAGTAGCAGGGAAACTCCTTGTGCATCCACTGTGCTGCCTCATGTTCAAGAACTGCTGGATTTCCTCTCGGCTCGCTGTGTTTTCCTGACCTAGATCTTGTCCATACTAGCTAGAAAAATAATTTAGCAAATCTAAGATTAAAATGGGATGATGTTTATTTATCTGGAGGAAAAGCAACAGGAGTGAAGTGGTGGCATTTCTCACTGTATAGCTGAAATAGCTGCTCTGACCTGATCCCTGATCCCCTTCTTTTATCTGCAGCTGCATCGCTACGTGTGCCTGTAGTGACCCCCCTGGGTACTTCAGATTCCATCTGAAATCTGTGGAGTTCTCCTTGATCCCTCTAAGGAACATTCCTGACCAGGAACCAAATCCATTCTGCAGGAGGGCACTGAAATGAGCCTTAGATGGATGTAAGGCCCCATCACCATCATTATTTATGACAAGTCCATGCACCAGGCTTGCTGGGGAAAATCCAAGACTCTGCCAGTTACTAAAGCAACAAAGAGGATTCTGCTGCCCCAAAGACTTGCTACTCCTTGGTAACTTGCCATCCAGCTTTTTTTTCCGAAGGGAAAATGAACGTGCAGGGTGCTCGGAGTCAATTTTTGGTGGTGAATATGCAGTCACTGTCTCTGCTGATATCAATGGCCCTTTCACTGTACTGGGCTTTACTGTACAGAGAACAAACACAGTTTCCATGGCAGTGTAAACACAAATACATCCCACACTCCAAGAGTGACTCACACGTGCTGCAGAGCACAGAGAAACTTCCCTGTCTTAATCTGAACACATCTGGGAGAGGAGGATGAGATTATCTCACTTTAAAAATATTCTATAAATATTATGTAAACCAAGATTTGTCCTGAATAATTCCATGTCTTGGCAGATCTGAAAGACAAAGCCTTTGAAGCTGAAGGAATAAGACAAGGCCAGTGCCTGTTTGCAGTAGCAATGTTCAAATCTATAACGATTGTACTCTAAAAAGGTAGACAGAACCCGACAGTTCTGGAAGCTGATACAAATTCTCCATGAGCAGCTTATCTCAGGCTTTCAGGGAGTTACAACCAGAATTTAACTGTTGTAAGTGAAGAGTAGGTTCACAGCAAAAGGAAGAGATGGATGAATCTGGGGGGATATTTAGTACTGGTACTAAGTCCTTGTCAAGATGTTTCCTTGCAATGCATGAGTTAGTCTTAGGAGGGCTCAGCATAACACAAAGTACACATCAAAGTGTGACAGGGACTCTTGTCTTGCTGCTGGGAGTTGGAAGACAAGAGCTTTATAGCCTGACATCGTGAGAATCTGACCTTGAGTATCAGCAGCATCACCTCACGGGTGTCTTAGAACATCATTTATCCAAAGCTGATACCCTGATATACAGGTTCAGAGGAAATTGAGTCTTGGATGGAATTAAAATCGAATATGTGGTGTGCACTTTGTAACAGGCACAAAAAGGTGGTGAGCCCTGACTTGGGAGAAATAAAGCATGCACTCAGTAGAGATGAGATGAAGACTTTCTCTAGCAAGACTTTTCTAGGTCCCAAAACCTAGAGTTTGTTTATGACCCCAAGCTAGAGAGTTTATATCCCTTCATAAGAACCTGTTATTTTTTTAATACTCCAGCTCTGAAGGATGTCTCATCTGCTGCTTTTACTAACCTAAATCCTTTCCAAGGCCTATTCTGCCTGCAGAGCATTCAGATTAAATGTCAGGATCTCTAAAGGCTGCTTTGAGCAGGAATACTTCCTTTTACTCTTAACTTCAAGCAAAAGCAAAGCAATGTCATGGCAAAACTGCAGATTCCTCTTGGCTGGGCTGACATGTGAATGTCCACAACGTGTATTCAGTACGTGAGAGTCACCAAGGTAAAACAAGGCCTGGAGGGTGAGGATTGCTCTTATACAGTGACACACAGCACAAAACTTAGAGAGCTGACAACAAAGTTAGGAGCAGTAGTAGTTCAGATCTACTACAGGAAGAAGGGTTAAAGCAAAACCTTCCCTGAGATCAACTGATCTGCAGGAGCCTGAGCTAAGTCTGACACAGCCTCCTCAAAAAAAAGGCCAAAACCAAAGGGTTTTGGACAATAAATCTGCCAGTCATGGTGTCAGAGGGTGTCTCAGCAAACAGACACCGTGATGGTTTGGAGTCTGAATTGAACATCTGAAGGCAAACGAAATGCCTACAAAGAGCAGCATCATTCAGAATGCAGGTGGAGGGTCTGATTGCCTCACTAACAACACCCCCTGAAGAATACTGTCTGTCTCCACCTTGGTTGTATGACAGCGTGCGTGAAACCTCCAGGGAGAAAAGGAATAGGTGAGAAAACTAGAGAGGGGGAGCAGTGCCTGGCGATGGCTCTTGGGGGCTGTTCTGTCACCTCTTCTCCTCCCTTCCCCCCTGGGAACAGCCACTCCTGACTGCTCTTCGTTGTCTGTTCAAATCACATCAATTTAAAGGGGTTACGAAAGGCTGTATTTAATCAAATGTTTGTTATGTCCAGGTGTCTTTGTCTGTCTCTTTCCCCAGATTTATCCAGAGATAATTATCTCCTGTTGGAGACTTGTTTCCCCTCGAGGAGCAATGAGAATATCCTCTTAAAAATTGCAAATAATTGGAACTAGCAGAATGGCTGTGAATTGCTCTCCTGTTACCTCTGCTCTGGGGCACAGTGCTCATCCCAGCCAAGTGGTCTGTCCCCACTTGGAGGTGAACTCCAGACTGGAACTGTTCTTTGTCCTGCAGGGCCCTACTCTTGGCTGATAGATATTCCTAGGAAAATATCATAATCCTAAAAAATAACTGCTGAACTGAACCTGACAGACTTTTCTCCCC
>NW_008658694.1:5928-7458 GCF_000695815.1 Acanthisitta chloris
GGCGTGACCAAGCCTGTGATACACCAAAGCCATTAAAATTCATTTAGGCTGCCTGGCACGGTAAGAAGAATGACACACTGTATGTGCTTGTACAGTAGAACCCACTGTGGAGATTTTTCAAATCCCATTGCAATGAATGGGAGTTGCATGTCCAGAGCCTCTGAACTGCCACAATAAAAGCTGATATTCAAAAAGCCACCCACGACTGAAACTAAGTGGTCTGCAGAGGGTGGTAACTCACTCACATACAGATTAACACGTTTGGCCTTTGCTGAAGTGAATACTGTACTGTTAATTTTTACAGTACCCTGGCTCTGAAATCTTGTTTCTGTGTGCTGTGCAGCTGTATCCTGTTCCTCAGGAAAGTGGTCACGGTCCCAAGCCTGACAGAGCTCAAGGAGAGTTTGGACAATGCTCTCAGGCATGTGGTGGGATTTTGGGGTGTCCTGTGCAGGAACAGGAGTTGGACTTGATGACCCTTGTGGGTCCCTTCCAACTCAGGGTATTTCCATGATTCTATGACTGCAGACATAGAGTGTTTAATAAGAAACTTTCTATCACCAGGATGGTGATGAGGGCTGAAATGAAGGGTCAGAACAAAATCTCCATGCTGTCTCATTACACTGACTGCTTTCTCTCCAAACTACCACACACAGACACTTTGGGCCCTGCTGCCAACAAGCTTGTTGACACCGTTTTGCCAGCACAATCAGTTTTGTCCTCCTCATCCTCTTTTTTGTCCTCTCTATCCTCTTTTTGTCCTCCTCATCCTCTTTTTGTCCACTTCATCCTCCCTTTGTCCTCCTCATCCTCTTCTGCAGACTTCTCCATCATTCCTTTGCTGACCCTCTCTGTCCTCTAGTAACACTCTGCTTCCCTGTGCTCATTCCTGTCTCCTGGCTGGTCCCTCCTGTCCTTTCCCACTGCTGGCATGTCCCCTGCCCTCCACCGTGCCCAGCTCCTCTCTGCTATGCAGGTTTATGCTCTACTTAAATCTTTTACTCCTGGAGCTTGTGGCAATGTCTCCAGCTTGTCTTCCACTGCCAGAGGTTTTGTCCTCTGTGATTACTATAAATTGAAGCTTTTGTGCTGCTCATAAAGCAAACAACCCAGAGATGAATGAAAAGCTGTTTAGCCGCCAAGGTTTATCCTTCTCCATCTAAGGGGCTGTTGATTCACAAACTTCAGCACTAATTGCTCCTCTGTAGGTAAGTGCACTTATAGACACACTTGGTGGGGAGCCATTGCCTCAGTTCTGGCATGAACAGGAAAGAATTGTTCCTATAAAATGGAATGTATTAAGCTATTAGAGTGCGTCCAAGGGAGGCTACAAAGATGGTGAAGGGTCGGGAGAAGCTATAGGAGGAAGAACTGATGGCACTGGGTCTGTTCAGCTGGAAAAGAGGAGCCTGAGGTCAGATCCCACTGGGGTCTGCAGCTTCCTCATGAGTGGAAGTGAAAGGGCAGCACTGGTCTCTCTCTGGGACCAGTGACAGGACACAGGGAATGGCTGGAGCTGTGTCAGGGGAG
>NW_008658694.1:7475-8448 GCF_000695815.1 Acanthisitta chloris
CCACTAGAGGTTTTTGGGCACTGAACAGCTCCCCAGGGCAGTGGACACAGCCCCAAACCTGACAGAGCTCAAAGAGCATCTGAATGATGCATAATCGTCTTCACCTCGAGCACTGTGTGTAGTTTGGGCACCAAGAAAGAACTAAAGCCATTAGAGAACATCCAAATGAGACTATGAAGGTGGTGAAGGGTCTGGAGGGGCCACACAAGGAGTGTGTGAGGGCACTGGGGCTGTTCAGCTGGGGAAGAGACTGAGGGCAGAGCTCATTGGGGTCTGCAGCTTCTTTATGAGGGACAGCATCAATGTCTGCTCTCTGACCAGTGACAGGACACAGGGAATGGCTGGAGCTGTGCCAGGGGAGGTTTGGGATGGATATTGGGAAATGCTTCTTCCCCCAGAGAGTGTTTGGGCACTGGAACAGGCTTAGGTTGGATATCAGAACAATGTTTTTCCTTCAGAGAGTGTTTGGGCACTGGAACAGGCTTAGGTTGGATATCAGAACAATGTTTTCCCTCAGAGAGTGTTTGGGCACTGAAACAGGTTTAGGTTGGTTATCAGGAGACAAGGGTTTTTGCCTCAGAGAGTGTTTGGGCACTGGAACAGGTTTAGGTTAGATATCAGGACAAGGTTCTTCACCCAGAGGTGTTTGGGCACTGGAACAGGGTCAGGTTAGGTATCAGAACAAGGTTCTTCACCCAGAGGTGTTTGGGCACTGGAACAGGGTGAGGTTATATATCAGGGCAAGGTTTTTCCTCAGAGAGTGTTTGGGCACTGGAACAGGTTTAGGTTGGATATCAGGACAAGGTTCTTCCCCCAGAGGTGTTTGGGCACTGGAACAGGGTCAGGTTGGAGATCAGGACAAGGTTCTTCCCCCAGAGGTGTTTGAGCACTGAACAGCTCCCCAGGGCAGTGGGCACAGCCCCAAGGCTGACAGAGCTCCAGGAGTGTTTGGCCAATGCTCTCAGGCACAGGG
>NW_008658695.1:0-26252 GCF_000695815.1 Acanthisitta chloris
CCATGACTTTGCCAAACACTGAGGTCAAGTGACAGGCCTTTAATTTCATGGGTCCTCCTTGCAACCCTTTTTGTGGATTGGTGTGACATTTGCCAGCTTCCAATCATCTGGGACCTCCCCAGTGAGCCAGGACTGTTGGCTCATTTATAATTGTGAACCATTATAAATGTTTACAAACATCCATTTGTAACTGTGAAACGTCAGGAAAAGAACAGAACAGTTTGATTACCTGACAGGTTTGAGTTGGGCAGTGAATAGTTTCAAAGCCTGTCCTTGTTTGTTGGGTTCAGTTTCACTTAATCTGCAAGTTTAAACATTTGAAATGCATTTACACATGAAGTATAACACTAAGTAACAGCACAGCAACTGTACCCTTGTTAAATAATCACTTCTAGTAATAATGCAGTTCCACTAAAATCAAGATGTCATCATCACTGAATGAGTGTGTTTTCATCAACAAAATAATTTTGCTTTGTAAGTCTGCATATTTAAAAAATAAAATCAGCCTTGCACAGTAATAATTAAGAAAGATGGAATTAATAGTCTAGGCTAGTTATAAAACAGATAGAAGAGTGTAAACTACAGGAAACTGAACCACTGTGAAGTTACAGCAAACTAAACCAGTTAGTATATGATAGAAGAGTGTAGAAGTGAAAACATTATACAGCAGAAAAGTCAGAGATGACGGTTTCTCTAATGCTATCCCACATTCTCTTGATATTCCTGCTAAACTCAGTCTTTCCAAATATTGCATATTTATGAATAAATTTAATAGAAACATTATTCATATATGCTTCGTGTCCAAGTCCATATTGTACATGCATGGAACAGCATACAATTTGTGTTATTCTACCATTAACACTTTTGCAGTTTACACAGCTGAAAATGGCTTTGTCTGCATCTTCAATAACATGTACTACCTCAGATCAGCAGTTTTCCATTTAAGCTTTAATCAAAACAATACACTGAGCATTCACATGGGGCATTAGATAAACCTTTTGCTAGAAGCTGACTCAGAATCTCCCCATTCATTCAGATGTTTCTGGAAAATTCATTTTAACTAAATGTACACATTTTTTGCTGCTCAGTGATAAAGTTTATTCTGTGAAGGTGAACTTGCTGCAAGAGTGCAAAGCTTTGTTTAAATCACAGGGAAGTTATATTTCTGCAGTGATAAGTCTATTTTACTGATGTCATCAGAACGTATTTCCTAATGATCCGCATACAGTTTATTCCTTTTCAGTTTATACTTCCTTAGTCCAGAAATTTTTCAAATGTACCCAGGTGAACCAAAGACCAAGAATACAAATTAAAGGGTTGTATTAATGAAGAAACTAATAAAGATTTACTTTTATAAGAATGTTCTGTAATTCTTCATCATTTTACATGCTATTAGGAAGTATTTCACAGATTTGTATAACAAAATGTTTAAGGATGTCAGTGGAATGGGAAATTTTTGAACTGCCATACACAACATGAATAATCACATAAAAAATGCATTCTCCTGGTACCAGCATTGCCATAGTATCATCTAGAGCAGCTTTAGGGTTATGTTATTTATCTGTATGCAAGAAGTATAGCTTGACAATAAAAAAAATAAAAGGGCAATAGAAAAGTATCATACATTTTGCTTAAAAGTAGCCATATTCTTTGGAATTGAGAAAATACAGGCTTGTGTATGGAAAACCTTTTCATTAGCAAACTCTTTTTATTGTTTTCATAGCAAAATAAAGCACATTATACCTAGTATGCCAGGCTAAAACTGTGGCCCTGCAGTTAAACTTTTGACAATGGCTATTGAAATGATCAATAATAAGTACTACTTCTTGCAGGAAAAATATCGAACCACAGTTAATAAAAAGAGTGAAAACTGATGTTTTGTGTAGCATGGAATCGTATTTTTTTCTTTGTCTTTTTCTCCCAGTACTCTGTAATGAAGAGGATTATTTGCTTACAGGGCAGAAGAAAATGTACTTGGCATTAGAGATTCCAGATATGAGTTCCAGCAAATATAAATAATTATTCTTTGTTGTTTGCAGGTTGGGGTCTTTTATATATATATTTAAAAAACAACCCAAACAATCTCAACCAACCATGAATACTTTTAAAGTAGTGAAATAATAGCATTTTATATTATTACAACTCTATTTATCCCCATCTGTAAATTTAAAGGATCAGGCAGAGGAAGGATAACAACATCCAAAAATGTGCATGAATTGTTTTATTCTAGGGTACAGGTTGACCCTCTTCACTGACTTAGGCACATGTTCAGCACTACCACAAGTGCTTACAGACACATCTACTGTGACTTAGCACTCTTAAAGCTCCATATGGTGCAGTAGGTGGCAGGATAAATTTCTTGAACAGAAGTCTGTATGATGAGAAAGGGATTTATTTTTAAGTTAAGCTTTGTTTAATGGTATAAAACACTTTCTGCTATGTTGTTCTTTCAGATTATATTTTGTTCTATCTATTTTCACACAGGTATACAGGAGCTATTCCTTAATTTATTTTAAAAAAGAAATTAATATGCTTAATAAATGGGTGACAAATTTGAAGCAAAACCCCCCACATTTTCAAGACTTTTGCTAAGTGGGTTTGGACACACACAGAGTAAAAAAGTTAGGATTTTACATTTTTTCCTTAAAACAATCTCCTATGGAAACTCAGTTTCAACAAGATTTGAAAGATCTGATCTCTAGAGAATAAATAAGCCTCAGGGTAAATGAAAGAGCAGGGTCTCTTCAAGGTTTACCTTCCACTCCTTAATTTATTCCTTATTCTCCTGCCACATCTCCACCTTGCCTGTTGATATCCTTCACCGAAGAATCAACTCCCCAATGTTTCAGTTGCTGGCAAAGTTGAGCTGCAGCTGCAGAGATTCTGTTTAAATGTCTATACACACATAACACAATAAACCCACAACTGGAAAACCCTGCACATGCATAATTGACAACCACCTCATTTCTGGATTAAATGTAAATATGTATTCAAATCCAATTTCTAATATTCCACGTGCATAAAGCAGCAAGGGCTATGTTTAGCTCGTCATTTAAATCTTGATTCATAGCTGCTGTAGAAATCTCTCCATAGTGTAACCCACTTAAACTCAGTATAACCCGTTTAAGGACAGACCTTGTAGATGTTAAAAGCCTTCTGGGACTGCAGTTTGCAGCTTCAAAAGGAAAACAAAATTGGCAGTATAAAACAAGAAAAGAACACTTAGAATATACACTTGTCTGTAAATAGGCTTTTTGATGGTGCTATATGATTTCTATTTGGAGGAGAAACACCACAATACTGACTGCAATACCAGTTTTCCATACATAAATATTGGCTTCAGAAACTAGGTTTCATTTTTTTCATGGCCTAGAACTAATATGACAGCTGCTATTTAGCAAACAAAAAATCATTGCATGTCTGATAAAAATAATATACTTATGAATGTTGTATTGCTTATGCAGTGCTGAAATAATGATGAAAGAATGGAAAAAAGGAATTTTCCCCAAAAAGAAAATCCAAAGGGTTTCAGTTTCCCACTGTAGACAGGTAAAGCCACAAGCTCTAAGGCCACACACTCAAAGCTTGTAAAACCAGAGCTCTTGGTAATCAGAGCAAGCAGTTCTGGAGGCATCAGAAGATGGACTCTCTATGGCTCACTTTTGGGGTGTGAACAGCAGAGTAAAGGCTGTGAAAGAGATTTGGTATATTCCCAAGTGAAGGGAGAGAAGTGTTTTTTGCACTAGTCAAGTCCATCTTCACTTGTGAATAACTGGGATGCACAAATTATCACAAATATATTCAGAGATGTGCTGAGAACCTTAATTTCACTTCTATATAAACATGGAATCTGTGTGCTTGCATATTTTGCATGAATATAAGCAATACTAGCCTGGAAAAAACTTTACAAATGAGAATCAGAAACTAGTTTGGACTTCTTAAACTAGTTTTCACTAACACAGTCTTAACTGTAATAAAATTTTAGATGAGTCTTGCCACTAAAGATTTTTTTCCCTTGCTTTTCCAGCTGATATTACTGTACCCAAGAAAGCTTTAAAAATGTAAACAAGAAATATATAGACAAAGTTCAAATGACCCGTTAAGATCAATCTTTAGATTCCAGAGAAAGAAATAGAAAGGAAATTAATGCAAAACAAATTCCTGTAGGTTCCTGAAGAGTTTTGCTACCATGGAATAAGGGTGAGACTGACATATTTGCATTTCCCTTAAGATAACCTAGATGACATTGTTCTGCACAGCACATTTTTTTACTTAATTTGAGATTTAGGATTATTTTAAAAACTTGAATATGTGGAAATTAATGGCCAAATACTATCTTTAGTGAAGGCAGCGTAATATACAGAAGAACAATTTTTCATAACTTTATTTATGAAAAATAGATTGTCTGTATGCATTACTACTTAGGGCATATGTTCTGCTTAACAGAATTTTGGTAGATATCATTTCACATCATTTCCATAGTTAAAGTTGAACTTGAAAGCAGTGGAACAGATTTTGGCATTACTGTAAGGCATTTGTAAATGGGGAATCTGCCAAAGTAATTGGAGTTTTATTTTCATGAGAGACTCATTACTTTGCTGAAAACAGCTTGGGTAGCAAACATGTTATCCAAAATTTTATCTGACGCTGAAAACAGCTTGGGCAACAAACATGTTATCCAAAATTTTATCTGAGAATATCAAAGATTATTTTTTCATGCATATTTGAAATTATTTGTTTTGACAAGTACTTTTGTGATTGATTTTAACCAGTTAAATCAGATGATAAGAGTCTATTAATTTAACAATTCCTAAACTTCAGACTTCCTAAACGGCTTAGAATAATAGTTTTTGTATGATGCCAAACATCATAATAATAATGTGTCAGAGCTAAAAAATATAAGAGACTTCTAATATTTTTAATAGATGTTTTATATGCATTTTTGAATACTTTTATAAATTTAAAAGCTAAGATGAAAGCAGAGGAGTTTATCTATAGTAATTTATTTCATAATTTTCTTGTGCCTTCAAGATGGTTGCAGCTAGATTTCTTTAATTTGAATCAAAAGTAAAGTGAAGCAAAAGAAGGAAAATAGCAGCTGACCAGCTGCCTCCAGCAGCACACAAAGGTTTACTCTTCCAGAGGCTAAAGCTAAGATAAAAGTTTCTAACTAAAAAGCAGTTTAAAGCTTCTGATCATGCGAGTTCAAAACCCTATCCTTTTATTCAACTAAAAGACTTGCTTCATAGATTTAGCCTAACAAAATTCAAGTTCCATTCATTCCAGCTTTAAAAATTAAAACATGCCTTTGGTTAGCTAAGACATCACATACAACTTCAGGTCTTTCACTCTTGTGGTTAAACTGGATTTGATAAGCTACTGTATAATGGAAACATTTATTAGCCTACCAATAATTAATTACGTCATATACTCTTTCAACATGAATTGTTCCTTCCATCAGAAATTGCTGTATCATATGCCAATGAAATAAACTTTTTTTGAGAATATTTATCAAGACAATCTCTTTTGACATTTTCTTGGACTGTTTTGCTCTTAAGCCTGAATTACAGTGTCTGATGTTTAAGAAAATGCAGTTCCAGTGTATGTTCACAAGCTCTAAACTTAGACTGAGACTTCAAGGAGGTTTTTGTGGGGTTTTTTTTCACTCCTATTTCTATTTTCTAGAGACTGTAAAGTTTTCTAATTCATTGCAAGTTGTTTTAATCAAGATCTGTCATTCAGTGGCTGAAGATAAGAGCTCTTAAATTAAATTGTATTTCCTGTTCTCTGAAAGATGAAAACAAAATATAATTTGCAAATACATCTGTTAATACATAATTTAGCACTCAGAATTATTTAATTTTGTTACCACTGAACTTCATGCAGGTTTTGCCATCTCCTAGAACATGAACAGATTTAGACTCAGAATCATTTTGTTACCACTGAACTTCATACAGGTTTTTCCATCTCCTAGAACATGAACAGATTTAGGTAACCTTTTACTGTAAATCTCTCCCTATGTTTTACAGAGTGTCGTGGAGCCATGCTCCCTGGCCCGTACTGAGGCTGTGCCAGGAATGCATCAAATACTGTCCAGTCAGGTGATACTTAAGATAAAAATACAATACACATTTTGTTACCACTGAACTTCATACAGGTTTTTCCATCTCCTAGAACATGAACAGATTTAGGTAACCTTTTACTGTAAATCTCTCCCTATGTTTTACAGAGTGTCGTGGAGCCATGCTCCCTGGCCCGTACTGAGGCTGTGCCAGGAATGCATCAAATACTGTCCAGTCAGGTGATACTTAAGATAAAAATACAATACATCTTAACGACCTGAAGTCTTTTATTTGTACCTCAACCACTGGTCTACTGAGTATTTGTGGGCAGATCACTAGAATAGAATTCTAATTTGTGTTTTAATAAAAGAGGACAGAAATCTTAGCAGCTTCTTAAAAATATCATAGAATCATGGGGTTATAGAATAGTTTGGGTTGGAAGGAACCTTACAGATAATTTAATTCCAGCCCCCCTGCCATGGGCCAGAGCACTTTCCGCCACACTATGTTGCTCAAAGCCCCATTCAACCTGGCCTTGAGCTCTTCCAGGGATGTGGCAACCAGAGCTTCTCTGAGCAACCCGTTCCAGTGCCTCAGCACCCTCACAGTAAAGAATTTCTAATATTTAATCTAAACCTACCCTCCTTTAGCTTAAACCATTAGTCCTTGTTCTATACCTAAACGCCTTTGTGAAAAGTCCCCCTCCAGCTTTCTTGTAGGCCCCCTTCAGGTACTGTAAGGCTGCTTTAAGGTCTCACTGGAGCCTTCTCTTCTCCAGGCTAAAGAACCTCAACTGTTTTAGGCTGTCTCCAGAGGAGAGGTGCTCCAGCCCTATGGTCATCAAAGATCATCATATGAAAGAACAGTATCAACAATTTCTTAAAAACCCTAAAATTAGGAAGTAAGGTAGACTGGGTAAATAAAACATGCTCAAAAATTCGAGAAGGAATTTTGCAAAGAGTGTAAACTAATTCGTAAACTAAAAGTGAGAACTGACAAATATGCCAAATATGTGGAGACACTATTTAAGACAAAAGAACTGGGAGAGGTTGCCGCCAGAAATCCATAGAGATAGTGCTGAGCACTTTCATAAAAGGTCCAACAGTAAAGGAGTTGTGAGTGGCAATACAAAAAAACCCAAACGAAAACAACAAACAAACCCAAGAGAGAAAAAGATGCGATTCAACAAAGAAAAGCACAAAGTATCACACATAGGAATAATCCCCAGCTGCAAAATACAAGAGGAGGAACAACCGACTGTGCATCAGATTTAAAGAGGGTAATGAACCTGAGAGACACTAAGAGTCAAAGGCATTGTACTATATATGCAGGGCCATTTTATATAGGAAACATGAACTAATCTTATTTGATATGTATGCAGTTCAGCCTCAAAAATTGCCATGGTCAAAGGAGCCTGTTTAGATAGGCTGCTGCATGAATTTTAGCTACATCAAAGGTAGTGGGGAAAATAAAGGACATATTTCTTGCCTTTTGGACTGCAAAAGAAAAGAACTAGTATTTGCCTTACGATGTGCAGAATTCGAAACCACAGCATTCTGTCCCAATTCATTAAAAAGTTACAGAACTGCTTTATCTTCAGGAAGGAGAAGTATACAAACTAAATTGAAAGTGTTGAACAATACCTACAAAACAGCTGGCCACAAAGATAACATTTTTTTATTAAGTATGAAGGACTGTGGGGTACTCTGTACCAAAAGAAAGCTATAAACAAAAGACATGTTTGAATAAGAAAGTTGCCTTCCAATTTTGTTAGGAAGGTTAGGGGTTGTTTTGTATTTTCCCAAATAGGCATCTGTATCCACAATATGCATTTTTAATGTTATGTGTATTATAATTCACACAATCTCCAGACATTGTTAATATTTATGGCTCCATAGCAACAATAGTCTTCCTTTACTATTATCCTTTGCATACTCTAGTTTCAGCAAATATTCTTCATCTACAAGTTTGGAAATAAACAGCTACATTGAAGATTCAGAGAGGATAATGAATTTTGAAGAGGTTGTGAATGAAAAATGTCACGCTATTGCAACCTATATGAGCGGAATTTTTGTAGGACACATGGAGTAATTACTCTACACCAACATTCTTCACCAACATTCTTCACAGCCATCACTGTTCCTGTTTTCACAAGTGCATGAAATATGTTCACGAAAGATAGGACAGTCATGTCTCCAGCTGTTGTGATCTGACTGATCAGAAATTATCTTAACTGGCAAAAATTAATTAGACACTTACAACATCATTAATAAATTTTCAGGAAATACCTAAAAGGCTGGTTATTTTTATACATCATGTAAAGAGCTGTTGAAATAATTAAAGCAAATACAATCTCCTTGCATCTCTATCATTAGGATTATCAAACTATCCTTTACCCCTCACTATCTAAGCTATTTATTTATTGCCACTTCATCCTGCTTGGGCAATGAAATTAGATAAAATAGATACACACTTTTTAATCAGCAATTGTGATATACAGCCACGCTGTGGCATGTGAGGAAACATATAGTTCATTCCATCATTTATGTGTATTATCATGTATAGTGAGTAAAGGAAGACTTGTTCCAGTAAGTGGTTTTAAGTATTGACACTGGATGAAGTGTCAATACCCTTTAATCCAGATGATTTGGGAGCCATTATGGTCATCATTCCAAATTAATTACACCATTCATGCTTGTATGAGTACCAAGTCTTTTCCTTACATCTTGCTACCTATGAAGTTATGGAAAAGGAAGAGAATGTAATACAGAAACAAGAGCTACTTGTCTAGCAGAAAATGCAGTGAGAGATAGCAATCTTGCCATATCGGTTGTTGTAATTTCTTAATTAGGGAAATATAAATTCATTATTTAAATTACTTTATTGAAACATATATATGAAAATATTATATATTTCTTGTATTTGCATTTTATAAACACACATTACCTGCTACAGTGAGGCACTGTTGCAAATTCCATTATTCACGCTTATTTAATGAAATTAAAGAAGATTAGTAGTACTTTCTGTGAAGTACTGCTTTAATCTTCTAAACTTGTTGTCAGGATGAGGCATGATGATGTTAGAACTAATTTTGTATATTCTAAGAATGACAGAAAAGGTCATGAGGCTTTAAATGGCAGAGAAAGTTTTGTTTCTGCTGTTCTCTTGAGAGCCAGACTGAAAAGGATCCAAAGAGAAGATATGGGACACTCAGGTCTTTTGACAATTATTCTTACAGGTAGTGGGAAATTTCTTTTCAGCCTTCATAGCAGACTTTATACACCTGTAATTTTTAATTGTTATTAATAAATGAGATGCAAATAAAGGTCATGCAAACTAGTATTGGAAGCTGAAAAATATAGGGAAGTCATCATAAGGCAGCACATATCACACATGCAATGCACCAGCAGATTGGAAGAATTTGCTTTCTAAAGCCAGAGAACTGATATTAATGAGGGTTTTTTTAGGATTTACACCATCTTCTATTGGCATTTGATATTCTGGAGTATTTTATTCAAATTATGCACAACAAAGGACACCTGTTAAAAAAAAAATAAGAGAAAGAACCTCAGTGTACAAGTCCTATAAAGGAACTCGGATGTAGGATGATAAATACTTTCACTTCAGTTACTTTCTGAATTACACTGATTATAGAGGTCTTCCTACATAAAAGATGGGGAAATCAAGAGAGCTAAATTGTTGATACTTTTCTTGGGATTCTATCCAAAAAAGCATTCTTTTTGAAATCACCTAACTTTGGCCTTGCTGTTCCTCCATAATGTTTTGCCCTCAATGCATTCCAGGATACTGGATTACCTGGAACATGATATGTTTCTAATGTGAGGGATTAGCATACTCTGATAGCTGGCCTTTACCTGTCAATGCTTTAAACTTCCCTTAATCATGACAGTGCCTACAATCAAAATTATTATTCTGTATGTAAATGAACTGAAGCAAATGTACCTCCTTACTTTCTGCCCAGATGTTAACATGGTAAAATGGTTCATTTATTCATGGAAACAGTTATTTTTAGAATAGACAAATAAGATTGTAATGATTCCAAGTCACGATTAAATACTCATATTTCCTTTTTTCTTTCTTTTAAAAAGTTACAATTGATACAACCCACTCACTGCCATTTACCATCATTAATGATTCCAGAAACAGTGAATAACTAAAAATTATCCACAAGCCAAAAGCAGCTGCCAAGGCTCAAAAACACTGAAAATTATTTCACTAGAACTTTTATGTCTAAACATGGACTTAGAAGTTTGCCTGTAGACACACAAGTGTGAGCATCTTGCTGTCTGCCAAACTGTCTGTATCAGTCAAAATGGATTGATATTTGATATGTTAGTACACGTAGGAACTGGGAAAACATTTTAAAGCATTTATTAGCATCTTTACTGCCTATGCCTTGCAATACATATAGGTTTCACAATGAAACATGTACTTTCCCACGTTGTACAGTATGACATGGTCATACTTAAAGTTTTCACCACCCTCAGCAACAATATACTATCTGGAAACTGCCTCTTGGAAATGATAATATAAAAAAAAGAGCACGTATTAAGAGAAGAAGGAGAATGGAGTTGAAATCAATCTTGATACCATTTCCTTCCAGCACAATTTTGCTTCTCTAAAGATACTGAACCTGGTGTCGTCAAAAGAAAATGTCACAGACTCTCAAAAGCAAAGGACAGACAATTCTACAGATTATTGGATCATGTCCTATTTATAGGCATCTAACCTTTTCAGCCCCAAAGAAAAGCAAAGAGAGAAGTGGAGTCATGTCATAGATCCAAGCCCAAAATTACAGTAATTTTGTACTGTTATTGTATTTTGTTAATCACAGATTCAGCAAAACGCTAAGTGAGTCACCATTAGTATGAGCAACATTTAGTTGCCAGTAAATAAAACTGCTGTACTTACATATTCCTTAGAAAAATAGAAAATGAAAAATCTGAAAAGCTCTTTGATTTTTATGTACTTTTCCATCTTTCTTTGTGCATTGACAACATAATTTTTCAAAGTGACTGTTTGAATAACAAGCTACACTTTGAATAATAACTGGGAGGGAAAATAGGTAAATTCTGCAATTTGAAAATCAACCAATTATAATAATAAATTTATGCCCTAATTTGCAAGTAATCTAGAGAAAATATCACAGACAACACATGAAGCGCTAGATAAATAATTGTAGGTCCAGGAACACAGTCAATCTCAACTGCATATGAGTGAAAATAGATCCACGTTGTGCAGCAGAACAAAAACATCCAGAAGGCAAAAGGTTTTGCAAAGCTACCTACATAACTGAACTGCATCAGGCAGCCACAACTCTGCAAAACCTTTGTATGCTTGGACCTAGAATTGATGGGTCTCAGCACCAGTCAAAACAGAAGTAAACTGATTTCTGTTCTGGATTCTTTACAAGGCTTCACAGAAGATCAATTATGCTATAGGATTTATTTTTAATTACCCTGCCAAAGTATGGAAAGAGGTACTTCAGAACAACAATCTCCTCTAAATGAAAAACTGACCTTTAATGGTTTATCTCCAGTATATTCTTCAGCATAATGTTCATCATAGTTCTTTATATTAGCATTATATCTGTCTTAAAATAAAGAAAGTGGGAAGATTTGATATCTCCCACCCACCCCCAAAATGAGTACAGATTGCCACATGTCTGCTATTGGAAATATCTCACCACTATTTCAAACACTGAGAATTGGTTTTGAAATTCAGTCACTCCTACATTCCATCATATTATTAAAACTATCACCATCTTCAATGGGCTAAGAGCTACACCCTTTTTATAGCAAATAGAAGTGTCTTTAAATGGTTGCCCAAGACTCATCCCATATATTGAATCAAATCACTCTGTAAGGGTAGTGCAACCACATCTAAACCTCAGGTGGAAAAGTGTTAGCTGTACGAAATTATCAACTCATGGCATAAGTTTCTTTCCAATAGTCTCACTAAGCTGTAACTGTGATGAGACAAGGAAAATATGCATCTGTTCTCAGTTCATAACTGTATATATATATTTATTTCTATTTCAGCAATTTAGTCTTCATTTCTTTTAATTCAGTGGTGTCAGCTCCAAATAAAGAGGACATTTATTGGTTTTCTGAAGAGAAATCTTCCCATCTGATAGCAGAACAGCATTATGATTTCCAGCTCTAGCCTGCTGGACAGGAATGATAGCATACGTGAGATATAATATCAGGTGCTGTAGGTTTTATGCCATGGGAGACCTGACAGGATTTATAGTCATGGATTCTTGAGAAAAGCAACAATATTACAAATGCAAAGTATTTTTCAAGAAACTTGTGATCTTTAAATATTAAGGAAGGAACAATTAGGATATCAATATAGTCCTGGTGTGGCCTCATTTCAAAACTACTTTGGAAATTTATTGTGTGGATTTCTTACATGAATTAACATTGTGCAAAAGGAAGAATATATGGGTTCTAATCTCCACAATTTTCTACACTAAGAAAATATCAGAAGCTAAATTACAGCCTAGAGGCAATTATACTGGTATCGACAAGTTGTGAAGAATTGATGCATTCAACCTGTTTTTTGTCTCAAAGACTGGACACTACAGCTTTTCACTTGGTGAAACATGTTTGTATGAGGAATTCCAGTGACATTGGTCAAACAGCTCATGTGACAAAGTTCTTATCTGTGTAAATAAGTTTCATGCAAAGTAGCCTTTGACAAATTCTTAACCCTTCAAGCCATTATTAGAAACCAATGAAAAAGGCTTTGATTTTGGCATGAGAGAACTTTGCAACAACAGGCTTGTCACATCTTTAAGCATTGCTTAAACAGTCAGTTTATATAAGAAAGTTCTATACTAATCTATTAGAAATTATTTTTATCACTTGTCTGCTTGACCTGAAGCCCGTTCACTTGTAATTTTTCTCACAGTGCAAACTGCTTGTTTAACGTACTGGTTCAGTCATTTAGATTTCTATGCACTATGATTCAATGCATCTGAAATAAACTACACCACCACGCGCATGTTCATATTGTTGATAAGTATTCTTAAAATCAATCTGCTAACTTCTTTCACAGTTAATGGCAAGATACAGACAATGACAGAGGATGACACCTGGCCTTTTTCAGGATGGTATGAACTGCCCTCAGGGTTTGCATGTTTGTCTTAGTTAAGTACAAGGCAGGTTATGGTATCATGCAGTCAAACACCTAACTTTTTAACATGTTATTTTAATCATGGGAATATGGCTACAGAGGAAGGAAGGAAGGAATGGAGGGAGGAAAGGGGAAAGGGAGGAAGGAAATTGTGGCATTATCTCAAATGGTCATAAAAGATGCTTCTGCAACTATTCATTACAAGATTTCATCTAGAAGTATGATGTTAACTCATAACAACAATATAACCTGAAATGCTTAGGGAAGTCAGGAACTTAGGAGGTTAAACCTGATGCTGAAATTAAGTAACATTACAAGAGAAATCTGAGTAACTACATACAAAAATAGTTTCAGGGTTGTTTTGGGTTTTTTTTTTTTAAATATCCAAAATCATATGAAATTACTTTACTCTGGTTTTAAGCAATAATTAAAATAATCTTTTTATTGAATTCGTAAACAGTTCAGGTTTGAATACAAGAAATAATGTATCACAGAACTTTAAGTAATATTTAGGTCAGTCTGTGCCTTTGAACCTTAGGGAGTTATTAACGTAGCATGAGAAACAAGTACATCAGCTTATTTTTTCTGAATTCCAGCTGACTACCTGTAATCAAACAAATTCCTTACAGTAGTGGACAATACCTATATGTCAAGATTAATTTGATGACTCATATACTATGCAATTATTTTAAACACAGTTGTGTCTGTAATTGTAAAGGATGTGACAGTAAATATGATAAAACCCCTTTATATCATTCATTAGCATTAATTAAAAATATCAATAAATTATAATATGAATATGTCCTTTAGTTTGATCTAAAAATATACTCAGTAAGAGTGAATGCTTACATATATATTTATCTTCTAGAATGTATCTAACCCACAGTAAGTATTTTTGCAAGCACTGCTGCAATGCTGGATAAGATTAACTGTCAAAATTAAGATGAGCAAATCAATTAATCAAAAATTTCTAATGAGACACAACTCACTGGAGTCTTCTCCACTATTCTCTCTTGAAATAGAATTTACGCATTAGATCTCTACCACGTGATGACATAACCTGACAATTCTTTGTTAGCTCAGGAATATAAACTCAGGAATGGAAATGATAATTCCTCTACTTCTCTTCACTTGACACAGCTCATCCATATTTTACATGATCCCCTCAGTCAAAGATCTGTTAAAAGCCTCCACAATTTTGACAGAAAGAAACCTCATCAAGAGAGCCATGTAAAAAGAATGGGATATCTGTAATTGGACATAGCAACCAAGCTGACTCTACTGTTTGTCAGACGGGGCAAAACTGGCATTCATTTTTCATTTTATAGAGTTCCTAGCTTTTCCTGGTATTTAACAAATAAGCAGCATTGCTGTATAACTATATTTCATAATATGGATGTGCAGAAATTTCCAAAATAACTGGAGCCAAACTTAGTGTAGCATTGACACATAATTTATTTTCCTTCCTTTCTCCCCTAATGTTGTGTTTTTCTACATACAATGTAGATACTGTGTTAAGGGATAAATAGTCTACAGAATGCTATTAAAAACACAGGGAAGAATAGCTTGTATAATAACTAAAAAAAGATAAATAAAATATTTCTCAAAACTGAGGGTAAATAAAGAAATGTGTCAAGAATTTATAGTTCTCAAAAATCAGCTTTTGAAAGGTGAAACAGTTAAATACCATAATTAAGGTTCTTCAGGAGCAGAGAACATTTTGTTTCTTATGCCTACCAATCACTGGTGTAGTTTTATAACCAGTTAGCTAACATTCAACAATTTTTTTGTCTACAAAAGACAACTGGGAGTGTCAAAACAATTTTTAACTAGTAGATGCTAGTAAAGAACTCTTGTTAACTCTT
Organism: Acanthisitta chloris; assembly: GCF_000695815.1. Lineage (NCBI taxonomy): Eukaryota > Metazoa > Chordata > Aves > Passeriformes > Acanthisittidae > Acanthisitta > Acanthisitta chloris. The sequence continues at coordinate 15,089 of NW_008658695.1, forward strand.
CAGAATAACACTCAGACACAAAAGCAGAAGCAGCTTTGAAAGCTTTCAATAGCATCTATAAAGATGCTTTTTTGATGCTATCAACCACAAACTTAATCTACTAAAATGAAGAAGCAGCATTTAGTTGAATGCTACTGGACAGTGAACAGCAAACTGCCACAGAGGTTCAGGAACTTTAAGGAAACATGAAGTTCATTTAGGCAAAGAGAACATTAGTATTCTATTGATAGTGTTTTCCTTCATTTCAGTGGTTTTGTCTGACAATATTTCAGACAGAATATAGTATCTCTCAGACCTGTCAGCCCTGAAAAGCAACTCCAGTGACAGGAATCATCAAAAATTGGCTTTTTTATTGTATGAGGGGCTTACTTTCTCACTTTGACTGAAGTGGTTTTATACTTGGATAATTTTAAACAGAATTCACTATATAGCTTGTTTTTTGTGCTATTTAGAACATAGGATTCAGCCTTTTAGAAGGAGTACCTCTTGAATAACAATATACATTTCTTGCTGTGAAAACATAGCCTAAGAGAGAGTGCCTGCCAACATTAAAATTCCGGTGCTGTGATAGTCTCTTTGTGGCCTTTGAGCTGTTCTCCAATGCTTTGTTCCTGTTTGTTGTCTCTTCAACTTTCTAATCCCTTTTGCCCCACACATTTTGACCTTTGGTATTTCTCAGACTGAAGTTACCATCAAGTATAAAATATTAAGTACCAGCAGTAAGATTAAAGCTCTTAAAGCATAAAGTAAGATGTTACAGAGGGCTACTGCTTCTCTATTCTGAGACCCAAAGGCAGGAGCCAGCTGAAGTAAATAGGTAGATTGAAGAAAACTTAATGCTACACTTGTCTTGAACAATTCTTCCCTTTCACAAAACTAGCAAAAGTTACAGCTTTTCCCAACCTTTATCCCTCTGTTCCTCCTTGCAGTAGGTGTCCAGGAGTCTAATTCTCCAGTGTCAGCAGCATTAACACTGCAGAGTGCAACTAAACACACTGTGCTCACTGTGTCCATCTCTCCTCTTGCTGCCAAAGATCTAGGAACAGGCAACTTTACCCTTCTGCCTGCTGTCTCAAGTACCTGGTGTTGACTGATATAAATCCTCCTTCTGAAATTGCCTGGTATGCAAAGGCCATCTTTTGCAGGGACACACAATAAACTTACCTGAAAACCAGCCCTGTTGGGGGAATAGCAACCCTCCACCCTCCACCTGAAATATTTGGGTAGCACAAAAAGTGAACCAAACAGAACTTCTTCCTTTTTTCTTCTTTTTGACACCCTTTGTTTTACTGTTTACACTTACAGTAGCGTGTAGCTCTTATAAACAGCCAAATTATTTTGAGCAGCAAATCAATACATGACAAAAATGTAATGTATAGATTTTCTCTATTGCAGGATTGATTTAGACCTTTTTTCCACTTCTAAGGGATACTTCTTTGGAATGTTCCACATTTTTTTCCAGGGAGTACTGCTTCTTATTCAGAAGATTATGCACTATACCAAAATTCACAACAAGAACACTATCTGGGTTTGCCACACTGAAATCAGCAATAGACATCTTAAATTCCATATACTTAGACATTTTCTCTTCAATGCATATTTAAAGCTAAAAGAAGGGCAACATTTTTTACTTTACAATATCTATTTACTGCTGAGTACATCCAGGCCCCTTTGCAGGCTAGAAACAGTGATGTCATCTCTGTATATTTGGAGTATGCATACATGCACATAAATGTGTAGACATCTAAAAAATCACAAACACAATCAAAGCAAACTATTGATTTCTGACTGTTAATAGCTTAAAAAACTATTTGCAGAACTTAGGGCAGAAAAGTCTGTTCATTTATTACACCATTTTATCCCTCAGCTGCAGGAGTGCAGGGCCAGAGAGCTGCATATTACTGTGGCTAGCACACAGTATTTAGATTTTAATTTTCTCTCATCAATATTTGGAGAAACGTGGAATGCAGTGCTATGCAATGATGAATAGTGAATCTAATTTCAGTTTGTCTTTCATGCCTCTTTGTGCTTAATGAAATATTTCACTTGTTAAAACTGCTAATGCACCAACACTATTGCAAATCTCTTTTGTTTGCTCTGTTTGTGAAAAAAACCTTAAAATCTAAAGGAATATTGATGAACCTTGTATCACTTTTCTCTTTCAGATATAAATATGCCATAAAAATATTGAACTTGTTCCAAATCTTCAACAATATCCCGTCTGTAAATTAGCACTCTCCTAAAATACTGTTACTGCATCCTGTAGTTTTTGAGGATAACTTTTCAGTATGTTTCTAAAGGTTTTTCTAATTGAAATAGTGTAAGAAAAATTCATAGATAATGTTTTGGATTACCTATTATAAGGCAACATCATGTCTATTCCTTGAAGAAGAATAAAACATTTAAAGTTATCTCTAAATATCACTAAGGTTTTGCAGCCTTTCTTCCTGTACTTTCCCCTCCTCTTTCTAATTTACAGAGTTTCTTTCTGAACAAATATATAGATTAAAATTTCTCAAGTATGTGATTGATTCACCTTTAATACCACCTTTCATAGCACTGTGGTGGATCTAAAATTCTTGTTAGAAAGTGTTTTCTTCTCTCTCTATATGGTTAAATTTGCAGGTTTGTGTACTTTAGGAATATAAGGCATCTGAAAAAACAGCATCACAGGGTGGCCACGACAGGAAGGCCCCTCTGGAGATTGTCTTACCCAGCAACCTGCTCAAATTTTGGTAAGCAAGTTGCTCAAGGCTGTGCCCAGTGTGATCTTGGCTGTGCGCAGAGATGGAGAATTATTATCACCACTGGCATGAGCCTAAATCTGTTTAGGATCTAACCACTATGCCCCTTAGAGCTGTATTGAGCATGGTCTGGCCTTGATGAAGTTACTTTAGGCTTTATGACAGTCAGCTGAGAAAATAAAAAAGGAGGACTTAACTCTTCAATCTTTCACAGTAGCTTAGCATTAAGAGAACTAACTTTCCTGATAGAAGACACTAAAAACCACCTTGGCTCAATGCAGTCCACCTGCTAGGCCACCACCACCCTATTCTGTGCAGAAGGCCATTTTCTTCCTTCCTTGTACCTGCATCACAGTGCCATCAAAAATGGGTAAGCATTTTCAATTCCTTCCAAGAGGCAGATGCACTGAGCATCACTTTATAAATACACCTACCCTAGTTTAAAACCTGGAGATTTTGATGTATTCCAGATGCACTGAGCATCACTTCATAAATACACCTACCCTCGTTTAAAACCTGGAGATTTTGATGTATTTCTTCTGGTATATTTGAACTCCAGGACATTTTATCCATGTTGCATACTGGTTGAGCTTCTAGCTAGCAGGCCTAGAGCATCAGCAAGATTTACAAACTGAACACTATGCAGAATCCAGGCTGTTTACATCAATTCGCATATTTAGTCATAATGACACAAATGTCAATGCAAAACACATGAGGGAAAACAACTGACTGGATCTGACAGTAGTGCCTATGATAAACACTATGTTAAGTTCACTAAAGTTTTGCTTACTTTAATTTTTCCATGCTTCGTGATTTTTGCTGTCAAGACGTTAACTATTCATTTTGGCAGACAGCAACACCTGAAGAGATTCCAAAACTAACTGTGAAGGAAGGTGTTGCATGTTTTTATTTCTCTGTGAATTGAATGGGTTTTTTGAGGTTTATTTTTACTATTGTTCATCTCAATGGCTATTTGATCAATGCAAGCTCCTAAATAAAAACAAAATAAAGCAAGCATACTCTTATTAATTTTATTAAACAAAAAGCCCTCAAAACTTAAATATAATCTTATGTAAGTCAATCAGATTTATTTTACTTTTCATTGTAGATAGCTGACAATTTGACAATGTGGTTTTATAATTGCCATATAATTGCTATGTTTATTGAAGAGCCCATATATTATGGCAAGGTGCTATGATTTTTGTGTATATGCTTTACAATCAGAATTCATCAAATTGAAGGGTTTATGTTTTCATGAATTTTATGGTCCATTTTTAAATTATATCTTTATAAGTACTTGAGTTTCAAAAATTCCTCTAACGTTCCATCACCATCATCATTCCTATTAAAAAATAAATATATATAAGTCTAATAAATACCAATGTTCTATCACCATCATCATTCCTATTAAAAAAAAAATATATATAAGTCTAATAAATACCAACAAGCTACTAAAATGATTGAGCTATTTATTACTTCTAAAAATTATCACAGAACTGCAATATTCCTCAGTGCTAGGCATCCTCATGGAAATGAATATATATTTAAGGTTTATATTCATATTCCTGAGATTTTAACAATTGTCAGGACAAAGGTAGAAATAAAAACATGCACTGCTATTTTGGGCGGGTTCTTATCTAGTTAAAATTTGCCACTGTTATACTGGCATTTAGAATATGTGCTATTTCAGTGCCAGCTTCTCAATTTTTATTTTTTTTTATATCAGGGTTAATGCAACCTCATCAATCTCATTCTCAAACATCTTAATAAGTGTATTTCTAAATGAGATTTCAACTTTTTTTCTTTTATGTTCTTCCATCTGATAGTACTTTCTCCCTTTTATTTTCCTCTGGCAAACCATTTTGAAGTGTGCAAGAAATTGCACAGAAAATCAGATTGTACTCCATTTTGCACAAATTAATGTCTCAGTTTCCTTTAACCTTGATTTTTGAGCCTTCAAAATTTAATGCCATGTAGTATTTGTTTAATATCAGAGCCTTTTTTATCTCTATGTCTCCAAGCATCAGGCAAGTCCTAGTTCTTCCTTTTATGAAAAAAAATGAAAGTGATGTCAAAGTGATCATGTGTGCCATATCTCATTCTGTTCCTTATCTTTGTGGGTTCTTATAATCTGCAATGACAAACTTGGCTTTATTTCTATGCAAGCTGTGGTTCAAATATTCCACTTTTATTTTCACTTTGTTGCTGGGAATTTTGTCTAAGAGTGCAGAGCTCTCATAACAGTTCTAGAGAAGATATATTGACCATGTCATGGGGTAGCCCAAATCTTTATGAGGTTTACTTTTCCATTTTCTAACTGAAAGGATATTTACTCATGCATATACAAGAATAATTTCTACTTTGAAACCCTCATCAAGATTTTAATGACTACTTCATATTTTTTGAGGTACTTTAAAACCTTTCACTTTGAAGTCAAGATTGTTTATCCTGTGCTTCAACAGTGAATTTTTTCCTTTTCAGAGGTGAAAAATGCTATATTTATCTACCAGAGATCTTTTCCTGATAAGTTTACTTAATGCAGCTGCATCCCTTCATGCAATTTTTGATATTTTATTTCAATCTCTAAACATTTACATTCTTCTGTCAAAGAATGTATTATATTCCACATTAGTACACATTCAACCAGCTAATATTCTCTCCACTTTTCTAGCACTTTTCTAGGTAGCTCAGAATGTGCTGAAAGACACCTTTCAGTTCAGGTAAGTCATATTCCAATCAAAACTCCCATCTCAAAAAAGGTTACAACTTTATTTTTGGATTTCACTGAAATTTTGTGAAGCAATGTTGACAAAAGACATCAAGATACAGAGAGCATTGCCATCCCATTATCTTTCCTAGATCCTTGCTTTTGCAGAGGTCTGATTGAAACAAGCTCTGTATGTGTACCCTTTAAGTGCAATAAAGTTGCTCCAGCCCTTCTTTCAGCCAGCTGCAGGCCAACACACCTAACACCTGAAGTGACTGGATACATCCTTAACACAGTACATTTCTCCAAGGAGACTTTACTCTGTGTGGTACCAGCCTAAAAGATCAGAAACCTTCAAGCAGTAATCTCCACAGCAAGCAGAAGACATGCAGAAATGGATCAGAAGTTATCAGTATTTACCTGTTTCAAATCAAGACTTTAATGTATTTCACTACATTTTCTAGCTTCTTTGCCCTTAGATTACATATAAGATAATATTACACCATTTTGTCAGAGAAGTTGCTGTGATGAACCACTTTGCTATGATGAACAGAGACTGGACCATGACATAATGTAAGTTTTATGGAAAAACAGCAAAGATTAACTCTTCACGGTTGTTACATCTATCATCCAGTCTTATCTGGAATGTTTCACATCTGCTTTGGGCCTTTCACTAAATGGTTAATTCTTGCTCTCCTACATTTTCAGGTAATAAAATTGGTGCAATGTTTAGTTACAAGCTAGAGGTGAAAAACTAGCTAGTGCTTACACAGTGCTTTAAACATGCAAATCATCATATACATTCAAAGTTAACAGAGATTTTCAAAACTCAACCTACTTCTAAATACATGTTTCATTGTTATTATTTACAAATTATATTGGTCTCATAAATCTCTTTGAAGTGGAATATATACTGGGTTTAAATAACATTTATAAGTACATATCTATAATAAGAAAATAGTATCAAGAGGTCAGTGTTGGCATGACTGACTTATGGAAAGCTATTTATCAGATTCTGACCTCTATCATGTCAGAGTAAATGTAGCAGGTTTTGCACTGATTCATCAGCAGCAATATAGTGTACAACAATCATTATTTTTTAGATTTGGAGGAGATAAATATTTAGGAATAGCTGTTGCCTGTATGCACTGAGACAGGAGGAACAAGATTATTGAAACAATAAAAGGGCTGATTTGTTTTGTTTGTTTGATTTATGTATGTCTTTATACCTATTGTCAGTATTACTGATGTTACCTGTACCTTTTTCCTGGAGAAAGGGAGAGTGTGCATTGTGATTTATATACAAAAATAACTGTGCTACAGAAATAATTATTCAAATCTGAATGAGAAACTTTTTCACACCCTTCACAAGCAGCACTGGCAACACAAACCATTAAGAGACCCACATTCTGGATGAGGCTGTATATAGGCAGATGCTATCATACCAAAAGAGTGAGGAACAGATACATAGTGAAAGTGCTAAACATTATCTCAAACCTCAACTAATCCTTGCAACGACAATGCTTCACAGGCTTTGAGACAGAAGCAATAAAAGAAGGGGCTGTACAAAGCAATGGTTCACCAACAAAATGCCCATTTGTTCTCAGACTTTCTAGTAATTACTAATGCATCAATACCTGGAATAATTATTCTTCCCATATAAGGAAAAACTCTTTAACAATAATATGTATCCACATTCTGATTAAGTGCACAGTTCACTGTGATCTTTTGTATGATCCCAATTGTATGTACTTCCCAGCGTGCAGCAGGAGCCTCAATATTCCTGCAGCACACAAAGCATACGGTATTTGTGGCACAAAGGCCTTTGCTGGTAACCAGAACAACAGAAAATTTATCCATTATTTGTGATTTCACAGGTTTCAATGAAACATGGTATTCATAATAAAAATTCTCAGTTTTACTTGCCTCCATCTCATCACAGTGGAGATCTTTGATCAAAAATAATATACTAACACAAGGGAAAAATACTTTTCTTTTTAGCCACTCAATTTTTTCAGAAGATAAGAACACTGCCATCTGATAAAGAAATGTGGTCTCATTCCTTTCTCAACTACGTCTCTGAAAAAGTGCAGATTTGTATGAAGTATCCAATATGTTAAAAGAATCTACTCCAGATTTGAGTAGAAAATTGAAATAGAGGATCATCTTCCCATTTATTTTTGAAGAGGCAATCATGGAAGAGTATTAAAAGCAATCTGAAAGGGAACTTTCAATTTCTCCTTTGTGGATTATTGTTATGTGAGGATTGATCTGAGCGAATGCCAAAATGCGATTAATTTATGTTTGAAGTTGTCACTGTAAAAAATTAAACTGCACATAATGGTCTGAGCAAATGCCAAAATGCGATTAATTTATATTTGAAGTTGCCACTGTAAAAAATTAAACTGCACATAAAACTGTTATTCTAAATAAACCCTCAGCATAAAAAAAAACCCCAAAACCAAGAAGGTAAAAATACATAACAAATAATTCACAAAATGCCAAAATGCGATTAATTTATATTTGAAGTTGCCACTGTAAAAAATTAAACTGCACATAAAACTGTTATTCTAAATAAACCCTCAGCATAAAAAAAAACCCCAAAACCAAGAAGGTAAAAATACATAACAAATAATTCACAACAAAAAAAAACCACCAAGAAAGTAAAAATACATAACAAATAATTCACAATCAGCAAGACATACATTAGTTTAAATATTCCAAGCTCCTTGACAAAAAGAACACAAAACAAATAAAACTCCAAAACAACCAAACAAAAAAACCCCAAATCAAAAGCCAAAAAAAGTAGGACAAAAAAAAGACCCCACTAAGTAAAAAGCAGGACAAAAAAAAGACCCCACTAAGTAATTATCCTTAGAAATGGAAGGCCTACAAAATCAGCTTACATTTGTTTAAATAATGTGGCTGGCTCTACAGAAGCACAATTTTAAATGCAGAAAAATTACTAAAGTTGACCAAAATAAATTCTATTCTTATTTCATCTTTATATTTTTAAAACTGATTTTTAATTAATATATTTGGGTTCCTCCTCTTTGTTTGGTTTGGTTTTGTGGTTATTTTTTAATTATTATTATTATTATGCATGATGTGGCCTATAGGTAAGTGGGGCTCAGACCAATTTCAGTATAACTTTCATATCACAGCTTGCAAGAGTAGCTAAAGAATCTATACGATGTCCTTGCTAAAACTTGGCTATTTAGTGATTTTGTGTATATTCAGGGATTCACTAATTCCCCTGAAGAGTTAAACAAAGAATAGAATCAACTTCATTTCCTCACGTGTTTTCACTTACATGATTAAGAGCAGTAAATCATCTGTTCTGAGAGGAACATAAACTACCATTTAGAATATACTCAGCAGGTAAAAATGTATATGAAAAAGACACTGCTTTTACAGCTGTGCTGTTCAGAATTATGCTGTCGTACAGATTTACACAGCTTAATATGTTTTAGAAAATACACAATCTAAACCTACGTTTGTTCTAAATCTTACCCAAACTTTGGCTCCCATAACAGCTTGTTGTTTAGCAAAAATTTCCAATGACAGATTCTACATTTCCATTTTTTTCCCTAAAACTTAAGAAGTTTTCCCAATACTTTTCTATGTTGTAAAATAGACTATTTTGTCTCATAATGAAAGAAGAATTTGATCACTGTCATGTTTAAATAATAGTCTTTGTTTTACAGAAAAGTGTTATATACTTTCTTCAAATTTCATGATTAGTCGAATTTTTCAAACCTATCATTCTTGCTCTGCTGGCAACTCCAGTTCATTTTCTGAAGAGAGTGTGATGGTCATGCCCTAGATATTTTCATATAAGAGTCATAATAAATTTTCAGAACTTAGCAAATTTCAAAACATTTCACTGAAATGAAAATGGCAGCATTTCAAAAGTTTTCTAAGATTTCATCTAGAACAAATTTAAAAAACCCCTCAGCTCTCAGTTTATAGCTTAAAGTTTTAAAATATATATATATTATAATTGTAATTTTACTTATTAAAAACACTACAGAATAACATCCCTGGAAGAACTGAGGAAACAGAGAATGACTTTATTCTAAACAATGCAAAATCAGCTTAATTTGAAACACCAATGAAGGAATTAGCTTCACATTTGTGTTATATTCTAAAAGCACATAACAGCTAATATTAATTAGTCTGATTATGAATCCTTTCTGTGTTGTTTATGAAATATTTTTCATTAACAGAACATATAATATAACTGTAAAATACTGGGTACAACTTGTTTTTTACATTTTCCATAACAGCTTACTGCTTACCTTACTATAAACTGATACTTTTAATTAGCTAAACTTGGGTCTAAATGTTTTGGGGCTTTTTACTTTGCCTATCTTTTTTTAGATAATATTTATTCATTTATAAAGTACTGAAGGTTCTAGCATCAAAAACATGAAAATATAATAAGCTTTAACAGAATTCAAAACATGCACAGACTCTGAGATGGCACATTTATATAATACAGCCATTTCAGTAATGTAGCTATTTCTCGATTTTTTTCAAAACTCAAAATTTATACTTGCACATGAAATAAATTTTCTCATTGTTACTGATCATGACAAAGGTAATTATCTTTTTAGTGGTTAAATAACAAATCAAGTTTTAAAAAGCATTTAATTTTTAGTAAGGCCTCAATCCCATTGCCTGTCAAGTAGTAACCATATATGATTTGTCAAATTTTATATCATAAAGCAACACCAGAGTTAAACTAACCTCTTTCAGAAGTAAAATCAGGGAGGGATAGAACCAGCTCTGGGTTTCTCAACAATGTTGTCAAAACTAAACATTCTTGTCCAAGGGACACAAAGCTGGGACTTGAATAGAGCTGAAAAGGAACAGGCTGTAGCTAGGATGGAGCCCAGGGAAGTTGGACTTGGACCTTTCTGAAACTAGCAAGGAAGTACAGAGCAAATGGCAACTTGTGCTGTCAGAGGGAACAGTCTCTCTGACCTTGCCAATGTACCCCCCAGCCTGTGCTGTCTGCAGCAGGGTTTTCACAGAATCACAAAATCATTTAGGTTGAAAAAGATCTCCGAGATCATTGAGTCCAACCTTTGGCTGATCACCATCTTGTCAGTTAGCCCATAGCACTAAGTGCCACACAGAGTCATTTCTTGAACACTTCCAGGGATGATGAGTCCATCACCTCTCTGGACAGTCCATTCAAATGTTTAACAACCCTCTCCATGAAGAAATTCTTCCTGATATTCAACCTGAACCTACCCTGGTGCAGCTTGAGGCTATGTCCTCTCATCCTGTCACTAGTTGCCTGGGAAACTGACCCCCACCTCGCTACAGCCTCCTTTCAGGCATCTGTAGAGAGCAATAAGGTCTCTATACCTGAGACTCCTTTTCTCCAGGCTAAACACCATCAGCTCCCTCAGCTGCTCCTCATAGGACTCTCTAGAATCTTCACCAGCTTCGTTGCCCTTCTCTGGACTCACTCCAACACTTTAATGCCTTTCTTGGAGTGGCCCAGAATTGGACACAGCACTCAAGGTGTGGTCTCACCAATGCTGAGTAGAGGGGGACCTTCAGTTCTCTGGTCCTGCTGGCCACACTATTTTTAAAAGAAGCCAGGATGCCTTTGGTTTTCTTGGCCAGTTGGATACGTTGCTGGCTCATGTTCAGCCATCTGCCTACCAGTATCCTCATGTCCTTTTTCACCGAGCAG
>NW_008658695.1:26291-30243 GCF_000695815.1 Acanthisitta chloris
TTGTGACTCAAATGCAGGACCCAGCTCTTGGCCTTCTTGATCCTCATACATTTGGCCTTAGCCCATTAATCCAGCCTGTCCAGATCCCTCTATGGAAAAAGTCATCTCCTGTGGTTTAATGCCCTAGTGTCTTCTTACCTCACCTGTCTTAGGATTTGCCCACAGAGCAGCTACTCACCTTCCTCTCTTAGAGCACCAGGGTAAGAACCCTCAGCTAAAGTGGAGCACTGAGTGCATTTGGGAAAAGGAGAAGGAAGACTTTTCTTAAAAATCACTTCTAGATGGACACAAGACATCTTTAGAGTGATCTGACATGGGACAGAGTCAAAAAGAGCCAAAGGACCACACCATCCCTCTTGGCTGCTGCTACTTGGTCCCATTATACAAAGGTTGTATGTTCACGTGACTTCATAGCAATACATTTACCAAAATTCTGGTGTGAAAATTTACAGTTCCTCAACATGCACATACAAGAGAAGTTTCACTCAAGCTTAAAATGCTTTTGAGTACGTAATCTAATCTGTTACAATGGAGAAAATTTAAGTGCACTCAAATGACTTGGAGGAAAGCAGCTAACCCACTCAGAACAGAAGATGTATATTTTAAAGACAGATAACCTATTCCTTTTTGATGAGTCTAGAGGAGGAAAGTTTTTTGCTGATTTGTTGGTTTTGTTTGGGTCTTTAAGATAATTGTGCAATGGGCTCCACAAACTAACAGAAAGTTCTCAAGCCTGTGTTTAGAGGAGATTAAACTTGCTCCGATTTTTTGATCTCAGTATATTAAGCATTGCTGGTGTTGTTTGTTGTTACCTTGATAGATTTTCTCCTCAGATTAGATTGCTTTTTAACTCCTGAATACTTATGCCTGTCCTCAAACTCTATAAGCATAAATCTTGCCTCAACACTGTAGTTTTTAGTTATGCTTCAACAAAATATACTAGCTCAATAATAATTTTTTGGTTTATCCAGTTTGACGTTAGTTTCACTTGGTGAATAATTGAAGAACAGAACTGTGTATTAATGTAAAAAGGAAACTTCTAAAGTTGCCATTGTTTTTATTAATGTCTGAATGCTGTATTTGAGAGATGACTAAAATTCTGTTTTGAAATAATGATCACTTTAAGATAAATATGTCTGGGCATGTTTAGAAATCAACATCAGTTAAAGTTTTTAACTGAAATCAAGATCAAGAGTGCCAGAGCTTAATGAATCTCCTCACTTAGGCTTGCACAGTTAAAACCAGCAAACCAAACATGCAAAGGCTTCCCCATAGGAGTTTTTTATCTGCTTAGGATTTACAAGGGATTCAAATACCTCTGGGAAAAATTTATCTAGCTGTAGTTCCATGCTGATATCATGTTGGAACTCTGTGTTTCTATATAGCTAATATATATTTAAAAAGCACTATATTTGATGGACAGATTTGCAAAAAAGTAACATGTAGAATACCAAACACAGAAAGCATTGTTAACATTATGGTGTTTCTAGAGGCTACAATTTTCTCAAGCTGTTATGCTGACACCACCTCTGATGTGGAAAAACAGAAACATTAAAATCTGTGAGATAACAGAAATCAGGTAGATACACAAGACAATAAACTAGATATCTGGATGATAAAATATGGTTAAAAAAAAAGTGCAGTACATCACAAATTCTTTGGCTTAATTAAAATAACACAGAACCAGAAATACATAAAGGTGAAGGGATTGTTTTAAATTAAAAGGGCAGAAAGAATCACATATGGAAAAAACCCCATCCTCTTATAAGTTAAATGACACACACTCCTCTTCAAATAGTTTACTTCCTCAGATATAAAACCCTGCCATAGTTTTGAGAAATATATCAAAGCATTAGTTTTCTGCATACAACTGCTTGTGCTTCAGGGAATGCAATTTTTTTCTCCTTATTTTTACTCGTTGAAAAGAAAATTATACTGTATTTGAAAAATATTTTGTTCTTACCTGTCTTGAAAAGCTAGCTTGTCACTTGTACAAGGATACCTTGATCCGATGCCTATAGCAAATCACCTAACCTTAAATGAAGCCCTGTGCTAGGGTAGAGGTTCTCACTTCTATTAGTTTTCATACAAAAAATATAGATGACAGATCCTTTTACAAGGTAGCCTAGAGTGTCTAGTTCTTGTCACAATGTTGTCATAGTGACAGTGACATCAATATACTTCATGACAATCAGTACAGCAATTTTTCTGGAGAAAACACGAGCGTTGATCCCTGAGTGTACTTTGTATTTATTTCCTGCTTGAGTCTCATCAAATACTTTATTTTCTGCACTATTCTTTAATTCAAATGTAACTACATAAATTCTTTTGGTTGTAAGCAGCCTTGTTAAACAAACAAAATCAACACAAAATCCCCACCAAAACTAAAATAATACAAAACAAAAAGTTTGACTGTAAGATTCTTTATACAAATTAAAATCTCCATTATTTATTACTATAATCGAGAGACCTCCTAGATGTGATTCTGTGACTCTGCACTCACAATCATTTTTTCAAGTAAGTGTTGCTTGCAGTATAAAGTGCAATATACACAGTAATGTGAGAATAAAATGATCCTCTAGGAAAGGGTGATACGCTGGGAAAAGACTGTAGGTACACTAAAATCCTGATGTTTCATGGTCATTCTACACATCATTATAGCATCTGTCTTCAACCTGCAACTTACCACCTTCTGAAAACTTTTCACATTTTCCCTCAGTACTTACTACATGACACACAATTATGTAAGTTCCTGAGACAGAAAGTGTATATTCCACATTTTGTCACTAAAAGTAAGTGAAGGCTGCAGTTTACCTCTTACAGATTTAATCTTTGTGCTGTATGAAATCTGCCAAGACAACAAATTAGTGCTAATTGTAATAATCTCTACTGATAACAGAAATAATTTTCAGACAACAAATTATAAACTTTGGTGTGGATTTCAAATGTTTTCTTCAAATAGTATGACTTTCAAAAACAAATATTTTTGATGTAAACACTCACAAACAACTGGCAATAGCTTGAATCCTGAACCAGACCACCTGTTTATTCAACATATTGAATGAAAATTAACCCAATACACCTCTCCTGTTTCTAAACAAAAAGGAACTATCATTGTACCAATACATTAATCCAATATGTTCCCATATCTTGAACATTTCATGCATTTGTAATTGTAAATATTTGAAATAATATCCACAGTTGAATAAGGAGGAATACAGAAGAGACTTTTAGAAACAAGATACATTTCCTATCATTTAATATTAACCTGTCATGGTTTAACTCCAGCCAGCGACCAAGCCCCATGTAAATACTCACTCATTCCCCCACCAGCAGCATGGGGAGAGGATCAGAATGGTAAAAGCTAGAAAACTCATGGGTTGAGCTAAAGACAGTTTAATAAGAAAAGCAAAAGCCACACACACAAGCAAAACAAAACAGTAAATTAATTCACTGCTTCCCACAGGCAGGAGGTGTTCAGCCATCTCCAGGAGAGCAGGGCCCCATTATGCATAATGGTTACTGGGAAGACTAACACCATCACTCCAAATGTCTCCCTGCCTCTTCCTCCTTCTTTTCCCCACTTTATATATTGAGCATGATGTCATATGATATGGAATACCCCTTTAGTCTCTTCAGGTCATCTCCTCCCAGGTATGTCTCCTCCCAATCTCCAATGCACCTCCAACTTCCTTGCCAGCATGGCAGTATGAAAAGCAACAAAGGTCGTGGCTCTGTGTAAGCTCTGCTCAGCAATAGCAAAAACATCTCTGCATTATCATCACTATGTTCGGCACAAATCCAAAACACAGCTGTTGAAGAATGGCTAAGGGAACAGGGGCTCAGCTCCCAGAGAGCACTGTGCGAGCAAGAGTCGAGCAAAGGCTTATGGGAGCTTTGAGTATATAACTAAGAAGTAGGCCTCAGGAGTTTAGCTTCTCAGCATTAGACG
>NW_008658695.1:30561-32722 GCF_000695815.1 Acanthisitta chloris
AGTCTTGCTGGACACCATCGGGTGCGCATTTCTCCCGTCGATCTCCCACACATAGCCACATACTCACCACTGTGAAGAAAATTAACTCTACCCCAGTCAAAACCAGCACATAGCCACATTAGGTCTACTGTTCAGGCTAGTCATCTATACTGCACACAGCCTGCCCAAGCAATTCACTCTGCTATTCAAACACCTTTGTTAACTGGGATCACGCATCCTCCAAAGGTGCTTCTCTCTCCCCATCAACTACTGTCTATATTACTTATGTCTCCCAGAATCTACCATTATTTGAAACTAGACAAATTGCTTAGTCTGGGTCTCTTAAAAGGTTCATCCTGCCATACATAAATATAGATTCATATATGCCATATCCAATCAAATAATCAGGTGGTAGATTTAGGAAAAAACTTTCTACTATCCATAATTAGCCAAATACCTATAATCAAAGACTCAGAATATACACTGGTTTACAAAGGAACAAGATTCATCAATAGCTACTCTCAAATGGTTAAACCACAAACATTTTCTTGGGTTACCCCTAAATAAAGATACACAGACAATTTTGAGTTGCAGTGCATAGGTTACCACATTTTATCTTGAGATCCTACTCAGCAGAATGGCTACCTTTTATTTTGAAATGCAATTACTGCACTATGTGATAAAAAAGACTTAGGCTTTTCACTATTAGCAGCAGATAATGGGAGGTTGGACTGCCTCAGGCATTTTATGACTATCCCTAAATGACTATATTATAGGCTTTGAAAAGTTTGACCAGAACTATGTTATAAAGGATGAGCAATAGATGAGAGAGTCTTTTGTGAGCTGGTACTTGGTACAAATTCAGGTATATTTATATCATAGTATGCATATATTTAAGCAGAAAAACAGCCTCACTGATTTAACCTTGCAAATTGGGTATAAGTAGTCTACAGGGCATTAGCAACTCAAAATAAAGAAAGAATGCTTTATTTCCTTATAAAGTAAACTTACAGAAGAAAAAATATTATTTAACTAGTTTCAAATTACTAAGTTGCAAAATATTGTTGATAGTATTATAAATATTGGAATATTTTAGTAGTTATTTTTAAAGTTGTTCTTCATAACTGATATCTTTATTTGTGGATTACTCATCCAAAGGCCAACAGAGAGACAACATCTACCAGCTGCTCCTCTTAATCATCTGACACTGTAATGGCTTCATTGTTATGACTATATAATATGTTGTTTCTTTATAGAACAATATGACAGGTTCAGTACTGACCTGAAATGATTCTGTGATTGACTGCTCTAAAAGTCAAATGGTCTTATTTAAACACCATTGTGATATTTGAAACAATTTTTCACCAAAGTAATAAGAGCAATGATGAAAACAAAAGGCAGCTTAAAAAGACATGAAAACTGAAGCCATAAGTTCCCTGAGTTTTCACTGATACCTTAATATTTAAAACTTTAGTGTGTCTTCCTCACTAAAACCTCTCACTATCTATGTAACAAGCATATCTAAATGGATTTGTTTATAATAAATCATATTAGTGAAAACACAAGAAAGTTTTATTTCAAGATTTTAGGGAAATAGCAGACAGCAAGCATTCTAACTGGCCAATGCAGAAAAAACCCTACACTTTATAAAGCATTGTTGCAACTTATTGTAGCATTCAGGTTAGTTAAGCTAGGTGTTAAAGCAACAAAATCCAGCAGTTCAGAAATACATGAGGAATCTTTATTGTATTAAAGCCACAAGTGCCTAAGTTTTCTTCACAGGGTATGTGTAAACTCTTTCTGTCCATATGGTTAGTTTGGGTATCACTATTGTAAATTAAGACCATGGTCAAGTTTTAATACAAGAACAAGTGTGATGGAACAGACCTTCTGTTCTCAGTTTAATCATGGAGCAGCCCTCCTACTAGCCTTGTTTTGGGACACTCTTAATTAGTTTTTGGGATAAAGGAAAAGATATTTACCCCAGGTTTATGAACTCTAATTATAAAGTTTTAATTATGAGATTTCAATATCTAAAAAAAACCCTCTTATGGATAACTAAATATGGTTTAAATTCACAGTTTTCCAAGCTGACATTTGTGAAAGGATATATATTTTGGTTATATGAAAATGATTGTGTTTGCAAATAAAAAAGCTGGAAATTTTGTTAAGTTATATATAT
>NW_008658696.1:0-1175 GCF_000695815.1 Acanthisitta chloris
CTGTCAAGGCCCAGCATGGGCCTCAAGGTTTCCTCACCCTTCATTTAGCTCTGATTATTTTTGACAGAGTAGTCTCTCATCCCTGTTAGAGGCAGTCTGAGCTGCCTTTTTGCAGACCTCACAGCCCTGGCAGCTCTCACCACACACAGTCCTGCAGCTGCTCTCTAAGGACTGTGCCTGGAGGCTGACAGCAACCCTGTGTTTGGGACATGCAGTCCAGAGGCTTTTCAGGCCCTCCAGCCTCCCTGGATGTAATCAGGATTGCCCCCAGGGGCAAAGGCTGCAAGGGCTCCAAAACATTTGTGTCTCCACTTCTTTTTTAAAAGTCTTGCAAATGCAAGCAAAAGGGATATTTCCACTTCCCAATCCCTACAGGCCTTCTCTTCTATCCCCCAGTTTAACATTCCCAATGAAACACCCTGGACTAATTGTAGCTCACTCACTCCTACACTCCTTCCCCAGGGTCTGAACACAGAGGAGAATTTGAGGTTGAAAATGCTAATGATAACAGTTTGTGTTAGCAGCAATGTATTGGAAACAATGAAATCAGGATAGAACTCGACTCCTGTCACCCACCTCCCTCTCCCTGTCCCCTCTTGCCATGATGTGAGGTGGTTAATAACAAAAGCGTCCGGCTCATGCTCCCATGGCTGCTGTAAATTTTAACTGCATCCTGGCTGGATCCAGCAGAAAGGTTAAATAGAATTGAAGAGGATAAGGGAAAGGGAAAGCAAAAATCCTCCTTGAACTCTCTCCCAACCCTTTCAGTAGGCTCAAAGGGGCTGGACCTCAGGCAGCTTTTACCCCTGTCTGGATCCCAGCCCTGAGAGCAGCTGTGCTGGTATCCAGGGAGGCTAGAGGGACTGAAAAGCCTCTGGGCTGCATGTCCCAAACACAGGGTTGCTGTCGGCCTCCAGGCACAGTCCTTAGAGAGCAGCTGCAGGACTGTGTGTGATGAGAGGTGCCAGGGCTGTGGGGTCTGCACAAAGGCAGCTCAGCCTGGCTCTAACAGGGATGAGAGACTACCCAGTCCACAATGAGCTACTCGGAGGGTGAGGAAACCTTGAGCCCCATATTGGGCCTTGACAGGAAAACCAGAGAGGCAGATATTGGATGCAGGATTACTTTATTGAAAGTAGAGTAAGGTACCCAGTAGACAAAGACACATAAAGCAG
>NW_008658697.1:0-31742 GCF_000695815.1 Acanthisitta chloris
GCGGCCGAGGGACACCCCACGCCGCAGATCGCCTGGCAGAAGGACGGCGGCACCGACTTCCCCGCGGCGCGCGAGCGACGCATGCACGTCATGCCCGACGACGACGTCTTCTTCATCACCGACGTCAAGATCGAGGACATGGGTGTCTACAGCTGCACTGCCCAGAACTCTGCAGGGTCTGTGCTGGCCAACGCCACCCTGACCGTCCTGGGTAAGATGTGTTGGTGCTGCAGGAGGAGGAGTGGGAGCTGGGAGGGAGCGATGGTCAAGCGTTTTGCCGGTTGAAGGTACAGAAAAGAGAGACAGTGTTCTGCATTAGTCTCGTTTCCTATTTTTACACTGTAGTTAGCCAACGAAAAATACTTTCTTGATTAAGAGCTGTAAGTTGCATTTCCTCTTGTGCTGAGGAAGCCACTCCAACCATCCTGTTTGCTGTCTAGGAAAACTGCTTCAGAAGGAAATTGCACTCCATTTCTCTGGCCCTGTGAAATAATTCACGTCAGCTGTTGGCCCTGGGGGTTTCTTGGTGGGAAGACTAACAGCAACTGGTTGTGGAAGTGAGGCCTTGGTTGTGGTTGTTAGATGTGTCAGGGTTCATCTGCCTCGTGCCTTGCTGTGTCTGTAGGAACACCAAGTGTTTTAAATGCTGTTAAATCTGTTGTTGCACCATCCCCAAGAATTAATTTCTGTGCCTGTTTTCCCTGCAGAGACACCATCTTTGGTTCATCCACTGGAAGACCACGTCGTGTCTGTGGGTGAGACTGTGGCTCTGCAGTGCAAAGCCACGGGGAGCCCAGCGCCGCGTATCACCTGGCTGAAGGGTGACCAGCCCCTGGCCGTGACCGAGAGGCACCACTTCACCTCTGGCAACCAGCTGCTGATCATTAGGAACGTTGTGTTGGAGGATGCTGGCAAGTACACCTGCGAGATGTCCAACACCCTGGGCACGGAGCGCGCGCACAGCCACGTCAGCATCCTGCAGTCCCTGGGCTGCAGGAGGGATCGGACCACCGTGGGGATCATCACCATCGCCGTGGTCTGCAGCATCGTGCTCACCTCGCTCGTCTGGGTCTGCATCATCTACCAGACCAGGAAGAAGAGTGAAGAGTACAGTGTCACCAACACAGGTAGCTCCAGTCTCCTGCTGAGGCTTCCTTTGAGCTTTTGTGCTGTCAGACATCCCTGTGAGGCTGACACAGCCACACTGGAACAGCAGTTGGCTTATCTCTGTGATTCTCTTGGCTCACAGAGCTGGAACCTTCTTTCTCTTGCTGCTGAAGCATGTTCAGAGCTGCATTTCTCCCCTTGGCTTGCTCTTCGGGAAGGTCTTTCCCACTTGGCAGTAGTTCCAGCCATTGCTTTGCTGCTTTGATTTTTCCATGACCATCTCTCTTGGGACAGTCTGGATTATGTCCATGGTACTGGGAACCTGTCTTACTACTTGGGAATCTGTATTTTCAAAGGCTTTGAATTCAAAATGTGAAAAATTAGACTTTGAAGCTGGAATCCCTTTTTCCATGTTGCCTGTAAGAGCTGTTATAGCTCTGCTGATATATCTGTTACTTTTTAGGATAAGAATTAGTGTTTATTGCTTCCTCCTGATGTTCAAAGGGGATAATTTGGTGCTGAAATAAGTGTTGCAGTGATAAAAGTCTCCTGCCCTCAGTGTAATGCAGCCTCTGAACAGAAGTATGGAAGAAGCAGCTTAAGACTTTCCCACCCTGCTGGGATTTGCAGCCTTTCTATATTATGCTCAGCTTTAGATATAGCACAACAGGATTTTAAAGACATGGACTAGGTAGGAAGTCTTGGATATCCTAACAGCAGTGTAATATATCAGTGGGATTCTTTTTTAACTCCTTTTTTCAGTCCTGAAAATCCAGGGCTTCATGCCTAGCATAATTGAGTTCCACTTGGTTTTGGGTGACAAAGGAAACTGAAACTGCCTTAGAGAAAATGGCGAAAGCCAAGGACAGCCAAAGGGCTTAGACTTATTTGCCTGCTTAAGTGAATCCAAGCCCCTGATCTCCAGAACCCTTTTACTCCTGAGGAGGGAGAATCCTTTTACTCCCTTTGAGGGAGACAGAGGATTGGAGTCAAAGGAGGTGCTCTGAATTTTGGGAGAAAGGGAAGGATTTACTTGTTCTGAAGAAGCAGTTCCACTCCACCTGCCTTGTACTGGCCATGCCAAATGCAAACACTCAAAACTGCTTTACCAGCACTTTCAGCTTTGAAAATCAGGAGTGGTGCTTGCAGGGACAAGGAGTGTGTAGGCAGCTCAGTTTCCATTGCATCTAAGGACAATACCAGTTATCTGGTCCCAGATCCCTCTTGAAAATGTGATTTCCCATGCCTTTGAAGACCTGAGGAACTGACATTTCTCTGCTCCCCTTGCTCCAGATGAGACTATTGTGCCTCCCGACGTGCCGAGCTACTTGTCCTCGCAGGGAACTCTCTCGGACCGGCAGGACGTGGCCATCAGAGTGGACACTCAGCAGCCCAATGGGCACATAGACAGCAATGGTGAGAAAGGTTTCATTGTTTTTTTTTCTGTAGTGCTGTCTCTGAGCTTGGTATGGGCAGGTAGAAATCACAGCTCAAAGTACTTCTCTGCTTGTTCTGAGTTATCGGAGAGATCTCCGTAATGCAATTCTCCAGCTCCTGCATTTATGCAGAACAGAGATGTGTCTCTGACTTCACAGGGCTCTCCTCTCCCAGGAGTAAGTGTTGCTACAAGCAGGCTGCCTCAAACTGCTCACTCAGGCCCTAAGGACTATTTTTTGCTAATTTTGGGTTAGATTTTTGGCACCAGAGTTACCCATAGTTAAGCTCTACTAGAAAATGCATTAGCATTGCCTGTCCCTGCCTTCAGGCTCAGAAATTAAATGTTGGGGTTTTACAGTATTTAAACACAGCAGGTTAGGAAGGAGAAGTTAAGTGTGCTGAGATTCTCCCGAGATTGTGCAGCATTTATTCTCTTACACCTTAGCTGAAAAATTATCTATTATCTCCATTGCTGGTTTTTTCTCCCTTTTGCAGCAGAAATCAGACTAACAGGTCCTTTCCCTGGGAGCAGATGGCTGTAATCTTTAGCCAGATGGTTTGTTTGTTGCAGGTATGTGTCAGACTGATGCTGGAAGGTGTCCAGATGTTGAAGCTCCTGCTGTAGGTTGTAGACAGCCCAAGCTGTGTATCAGCTATAATAAAGACACTTGGAAAACTGAAGACATGGCTGATGGAATGCTCATTCCAGATAAAACAGGTACAAAGCCCATTAATCTGGGGAGGCATTTCGTGTTTGTACAGATCAGAAAGCCCTTGGAGTCAGCATTAACACAAGGAATTGTTACCTTCAGAAAAAAAAAAAAGCACAGAATGATTCTCAGGTGCAAGCCCAGTAAATTTGCTTTACTTTGCCTGCTTTGATCCTCTCTCAAGCTTGGAGAGCTGGAATTTGAGGAACCATCAGAAAGAGGCAGGCTAGAGCTCAGCTCTGCCATTCCTTGCAGCTGGCTGATGGGAATGATGATTTGAGCTATTCCCAAAATGTGAAAACACTTTCAAACTGAAGGTGTTAAATTTTTTCACACTCTTTTAAAGGGGCTTCAACTTCAAAGCTTCAGCTTTATTTCTTTCTTTCTTTCTTTCCAGAATGTAAAGGTTGTTTTGGGCCCTACACCTGCCTCTGCTCTTTGCCAATTCCTTGGGTGTTACACCCATACTTTTCTATTTTTTGGGGGTGTGTTCTGTTCTCAGGCTGTAGTGTAACAGCCACAGAACAACTGACAGGGAAACAAATCTTCTCTCCAGGAGAACCTCTGAATTTAATAATGGAAAGCTGAGTGCACTAAGGAAATTAACTTTCAACACTGAGAAACTCCTTGGTGCTTTGCATTCTGCTCATCTGTTGTTTCCACTAACAGTAATGACATACCTTGAGATAAGTGTGAGGGGATGGTGATCCCTGTAATGCAGCTGCACAAAAATAAGGAAGGTAACTTGGTATTTTAAAGCAGGGACAGGAAAGTTCCTCTCTGTATTTCTACCCTGACTAGGAAGCCTGGAAAAGGAAATAAATACATAGTTTATTTGAAAAAAGTCACAACTTCTTTGGGGTGAAAACTAAACCCAACTAACTGAACATATTGTTTGGAACTACCTTTAGTGCTGGTGGCTGCAGAGTTCTGAAAACAGGTGTGTACTAGCCCTGTGGATAACCAACATGTGATGTGGTGAGAGATTCCCACCCTGCCGAGGGAATTACACAGAGCTGCCCTTTCCTCCCACAAGTTGTGTGCTCACTCTGACCACTTCCAGCTGCTCCTCCTTGGTCATGACTCTTTTCCCTTCCTCCCCAAGGCTACAGCCTGCCCGTGGTGTGTGCAGACTGCAGCGGCAGCACAGACAGCATCAATGTCCACATCTACCCCAAGGACTCCGAGTACTGCTCCGACAGCCTCAGGACTGTGGAGAACACCCACCCTGGTGTGCTGAGCAGCAAGGACAGGAGCAGGAAGAGAGGTGCAGGCACCAGCCTTCTCCATCCCCAGCCCTGCAACGGGATTGCCAGCGGCAAGAGGGTGGAGACAGACGGGACCCTCTACCCCAGCAACCACGACAGGATGCGGCCGGGGAGCGCCGACACGCACGGTATGGGTGTCCTGGGGTCAGCTCTGCTCCCCACGTGCACTGTGACAACACTGCCAGGGTTACAGCAGGGCCCTGCGTGCTCCATCAGCCTTTTGAACCAGCTCAGGGGCATGGGTGATAGTGCTGGGGTTGGTTTTGTTGTAGCGTAGGATCATTGGCCACGTGAGGAGTGGCTGAGGTCACTTGGTCTGCTCAGCCTGGAGGAGACTGAGGGGAGACTGCATTGCTGTATACAGCTTCCTCTGAGGAGCAGCAGAGTAGTTCTCTCTGGCAAGCAATGACAAGACCCAAGGGAATGGTCTGAAGTTGTGTCAGGGGAGGTTTAGGTTGGATATTAGAAAAGGATTCTTCACTCAGAGGGTGTTTGGGCACTGGAACAGCTCCCCAGGGCAGAAGGCCAGCATGGATGAACAAGACACTCTTGATTGTCCAATGCTCTCAGGCATATGGTGTGATTCCCTGGGATGTCCTGTGCAGGGCCAAGAGTTGGACTCAATGATCCTCATTGGGTCCCTTCCAGCTCTGAATATCCTGTGATCCTGTGAGGGAATCATTAAGGTTGGAAAAGCCCTCCAAGGTCATGGAGGATGAGGAGTTGCTGACAGGCTGAGCATCCACTAACCACACTGGTCCTTTGGGTTTTTTGCAGGCTCTTCACAAGCAGCAGCAAAGCCTTCAGAGCTTAACAACCTTAATTTGGTGAGAGCCTCACCAGCAGGAGGGTCATTAAAGCAACTGAATGTGCTTCCTGAAACGTCCCCAGCACTACTGGATCTGCAGGGTGAGGCAGAGGGGCAGCAGCTCCTCCTGCCCAACGGCACCGCGGCCCAGCCCTGCGACTCCCCTCCCAGCAGGTGCCTGGACTGAGAGCACAGACTGCCACGTGCAAAGTGACAAACACTATTATTTTTGTTGATTTTTTTTTCTTTTGCACAGAGTATATAGGCTACTTCCTTCTACCTCGAATCTCGAACTGATGACCTGTCAAGGGCAACCAACTGAGGTATGAGAAACAAGCTTGTATGGGGAACAAACTCCTGTTCGAGCGTCATCTGATTGTACATAGTTTAAAAACTTCCCTGAGAAGTATGAAGTGTTCAAAAGTCAACTTGCATATGAAGCACATAAATGCAAGGGATTATTGTGTAAAGAGAAAAGTATTTGATACAGTTGTACATAAGAGTTTTCATATATAAATATATATATATAAAAAAAATATATATCTTTTACAGAGGCTATTTTAATCTTTAGTGCATGGAAAACTGAGTGAAATTTTACAATTTTGGCAATATTGTTTTCAGTATCAGGTTGCTGTTAAAACTTCGTGAGAGAAATAATTCTGGTGCCTTAAATGCATAAACAGAAGTTCAAAAGTCAGACTGTTCCAAAGGGATTGTCCTCTTTTCAGTGGCAGTTCCTTTACATCAAGTACACCTGGGTAGGGGCAATCCCAGGCACACCCACAGGTTGGGTGGAGAAGTGGTGGAGAGCAGCCCTGTGGAGGGACTTGGGGGTGCTAGGGGTGAGAGGCTGGAGAGGAGTGTGCACTGGCAGCCCAGAAATCCAACTGTGTGCAAAGCAGTGTGAGCAGCAGGTGAGGGAGGTGGTTCTGTCCCTCTGGTTTGCTCTTGTGAGACCCCACCTGGAATATTGCTTACAGTTCTGGTGTCCTCAGCATAAGGAGGACATGGAATTGTTGGAGCAAGTCCAGAGGAGGCCACAGAGTTGATGAGGGGAGTAGAGCACCTTCCCTGTGGCTGAGGGGGTTGGGGCTGTTCAGCCTGGAGAAGAGAAGGTTGTGTGGAGACCTCATAGAAACTTTTCAATATCTGAAGGGCCTACAAGGGAGCCAGAGAGGGACTTTGTGTTCGTAGCTGCAGTGACAGGACAAGCAGTAATGGGCTCAGCTGAAAGAGAGGAAATCTAGGTTAGTTCTATGGAAGAAATTCTTCCCTGTGAGGGTGCTGAGGCACTGGCACAGGTTGCCCAGAGAAGTTGTGGCTGTTTTGTCTCTGGGAGTGTTCCAGGCCAGGCTGGATGGGGCTTGGAGCCACCTGGGCTAGTGGGAGGTGTCACTGCAACTCTCTGATCTTTAAAGTCCCTCCCAGCCCAAACTGTCTGTGATTCCAACTATCAATTTGGGTTACTTAGCACAAATTTCCTTCCCCTTTGAAATTTATTGCACTTAACACATTCAAGCAGAGATCTTCAGCTGTTCCAAATGAAGTTTATAAGGGAAAAAAAAAACCAGTGAGAAATTACATAGCAACCTGATATTTTCCTGTTGGTGGAAGAACTTAAAATTCCATTATTTTTCAAAACTGCATTGAAATGAGTATTTAACTGTGACTGTGTGAGTGGACCACACAAGAGGCACTAAATAACTCAGCAACAGTGCAGAGCCCCAAAACAACCAGAGGAAAAGGCTGTGGTGACTAGGGAACAGTCATTACCAACACAAATAAGTTGAGCAGTGAACCAGGGGTGGTCTCATGCAGTGTACCTCTCCAGAATGTCATTGCAGGAGGTGTAAGTGCCACATGTGCTGTCACAGCACTGATCCCCACAGCACTCACTCCAGGCCTTTTGCCTGCCAAACACATCCAGATTTACCTGTCTGAGGTGTGTACAACAATCCAGTCTTGTCCTGCTTGGAAGGAATAACCTGTGCCAGTATAATGCATTTTCACACCCAAAAAATACATCTGTTCTGGAGGGGTTTGAAACCATAGAGCTGTTTTGACAACAGAGCTAAATCTCACTCCTAAGGGGACAGCTGTACTGGTAATTCATCTGATACCTTTTTTCCCCTGCAGCACAGGATTAGCTTTCTTGTGGAACACCATTGGCCCCACCTGCAGCCAGACTGTGTAGGAAAACACCCACCTCAAGTGAGTTGTGCTGCCTTAGGTAGCAATTCTGGGCTCGTCAGAGTACACTCATTTAGAATGGAAACTGTGTATTTGTGGTGGAACAGACTCTTTTCACGTGGTCTTTTAAGTTCATCCATTGATTTGGGATAAAGGAAAACCCTCCTCAGTCACACAGATCTGTCTCAGTTCACTATGATGCTTTCATTTCTAGAAGGGCAACTTTCCCTTGGTGTTGGTACCTGTGGATGGAGGACTCCCTGTCCTTTGTGATTGAGTTCTGCTAACATGAGGTTGCTAATTCTGGTGATGACTACTTTGGGGGAAGGTTTACTGGAGGGTTGTTACTCTTTTCTTTAGGAGCAACTCCAGTGCCAGTTCCACTGTGGGAATCCACCTTTGCTAGGCCTGTGGCTCAAAACAAGCATCAGAGAGAAGAGCAGAAACACTTAATTTTCAGTTCAGCTCCATCACTTAGGCACTGGCCAAGTGCTCCCACACCTCTGTGGTTTCAGGGAGTGGTTATGTGCTCTCCTGCAGCAGGATCCAAGGTGTCCCTTGGTTTTGGTCCTGCCCAGCCTTACCTTGAGGAGCCACTGGCTCCTCTCACCTCTGTGCCCAACAGCTGCTGGGGAGTGTCAGTGCAGAGCAGCAGCTGCCCCAGCCTGGATGAAACGAGGCATAACTCAGCAGGTACCTGTCTGTCCCAGTCCCTGACTCCTGACACATTTGCACTTTGAGACAGGTGATGAATTATGTTGAGTGCCAAGTTTATTCAAAGCAAAGGAAATGGATGTTAGAAAATTGTAAAGCAAGTGGCCTTTTCCCTTTGCTGAAGGGAAAAAGCTCCAGAACCAACTCGTGGAACTAAGGACACAGGGAAGATGGGAAAGATTCAATGGACTCATTTTGCTGGAGGAAATGTCATCACCATTGCAGACACAAAACATATTTGCCACGTTAACATTTGAATCTGATGTTTCTGGATAAAGTTAACTGCCTAATGTTATGACTTCCACTAAATATGTGAATTTGCTGCTTCTAAGAGGCAATGTGAAAGAGGAAGTATTACTTTTGTGTACAAATTTATTTATTTATTAGAAAATTTGGTACAATGTTGTACATTGAAAAACATGTAAGATATTGAAGTGTCTAACAAATGGCATTGAAGTGTCTTTAATAAAGGTTCATTTATAATGTTACAGCTGATTTGGTGAGAGTGAGCTTTTGGGAGTTTCAGTTGAAAACTAAATAAAATTCTAATCCATTGCTATACCCTTTCCTGTCTTTCTCTGATGGAAATGCAGATGGACTGTCAGAGTACTCACTGTTCAAACTGGGCCAGGAGCTGCTGTGGAACAGCATGAGGCTGTGGGGATGGGGTGGGATTTGGGGCCTGGACTGAAAGAGACAATAAAGAACTCATAAGAAAGTCTCTAACATATATCCATCTTGCCTTGGTATCTGGCAAGTGCCCTCACCTTGGCACTGAAAACAGAACTGAGGGGGGGTGTGAGTAAAAACATGGCCAGGTTCACACCAGACCCAGCTGCAGTTTGTGAACACCTCTGGTGTTCCCAGCCCCACCCTGGATGGAAATTCCAGAGGCAGCTTTGGAGATAAGCCTGAATTCCTGCTTTAACTAAAAAAATCTCAACTCAGTTTCTGTATATTTCAAAAAAAAAAAAAAAATATTTCCTCCTCCCATTCTAACTGTGGGTACAGAGCAGGTTGTCTGAGACTACTCAAAGTCCCTTAGCACATGTAGGAGTTAAAGTCTTTTAACATGGAAAAGAAAGAGCCTTTAAGAGGCTGATGCTTGGCCTGAGATTCAAGTTGTTATTCCACTTTATCCCAGTAATGGCTAAAACTAATTTTTTAAGCTTTGATCAACTTGAAATAAAACAGTGCTAAAAACTCAAGGCAAAGAGTCACAAGGAAAAAACACATTATTAGGTCTTTTTTTTTTCCCCCTCTCCATAGTCCCAAAACTTAAAAACATCCTTTTCATTGGGATTAGGCAAACTAGAACATGCAGAACAGCCCTGACCACCCACTGGGACTCTCACTTGCCTGGTGCTGTTCCTGGGTACCTTCCTTTGGCCTTCCCATGCAGGTCTGGGGTGCACAGGGAAATGGGAAGCACTTGGTCTCTTCCTTTCATTAGGTTGCCTAAACCAACTTGGCTACTTGTTTGGGTTTTGTTGATTTTTTGGTTCTTTTTAAATAAAACCCAAAGCAGTGATGACAAAACCTGATTATGCAATATTAAACAAAACCAGCAAAAAAAAAATTGCACCATTTGGCCCCAACCACTTACACAAGATGATTATTTACAGCTCAAGTAATCAAATGCACCAACTGCAGTGCTAACCCCTCATCGTGTTTAAAGAGCTGTAACAGAAAATATAAGTTGGATTTTAAGACACAGTAATAAATCTAACCCCCCCCCAGCCCCTAAAATTGGCTGTTTATATATAGAACTTAATGAAAGGGACAATCTCAGAGTGGCAGGAAGCACAGCTACACCGAGCCATGCTCACGGGCAGCACTAACCACCAGCCAATATATGCGACTTGGCTGAAATTCCACAGTTTAATTGAAGATTATTTTTAAGAATTATGTCCTTTGTTCTGTATGTTTTACTTGTCTGCCAATTATTTCCCAAGTTTTGGCCTCTAAAAAGTCTCATTGCTATGTCATGGGATGACAATGTAATACAACATCCACTCTTGGCCAGCCTGGCCCGTTTGTGTCACACATCCCTGGGCATGCACTGACCTGGTGTGGCATTGGTCTCCTCCCTCCCTACACTTGTACCTTGTCCTCATGAGTGGAACAGCCTCACATCATCCCTGGTACACCAGTGTTGAGATGGCTGGGAAGGACATGGTGCCTTCAGGACAAGGTGCTGCTGTGGCAGCACAAGTTGTGCTCTGCCACCCCCTCAAACCTGACCACAGACCCTCGAGTGCCAGTGCATGGGCACCTTGTTCACTTGCACAGCTCACCCAGTGCAGCCCCACAGGTGCCAGCACCCCTTGCCCAGGAGCCTCCCACCATCACACCTAAGCCCAGGGCAAAAGTGTGAGCCACCACGGCCTGACCCATCCTCCCATCTGAGGAGGGACCTTTGGGTCCTGCCAAACACAGCTGCACAGCTCCAAGCACCACCAGCCAAGCTACTGGTGTCAATCTGAGCCCCCAGCCCAGACTCATGATCATTTTGAGCAATTTCAAAAGGGAAATTTTCACCATGCTCATCCCTGCACTGCTCTGGCTGCTGCAGCTCCTGTTTCCTACATGAGAGCAGCAGCAGGTTGGCTCTACCTGCCAGCAGCCCCTGAGAGCCCTCAGGAGCCATACATACATCAGCAGGAGATTGTTCTCTCTACCTTGCCTTCTCAGCCTTCCTCCTGGGCTTCAGCATTTCCAACCTCCTGCTCCTTCAGCTGCTGAGGGATGAAGACCAAAAAGAAGGCAGAGCTTCATGTCTTTGCACAAGCACAGCTGTAAAATAATACAAGCCTGGGCTTTTACTGGAGAAATGTGAGTCTGATTAATAAAACTGCACTGGCTCCCACACAGGAATGCTTGCTGAGCACCTGTAGGTATAAACAGGAATATAAACTTCCACAAATACAGCTCGAATCAGAAACAAATGGATTATTGTCTCTTACAAAGAGCTCTCCCAACCCGGAATACTTTCGGTGCTGTTGGAGGGCAGCAGCCTGTAACTCTATCAGCCCTTCCCTCCCCATGTTACGAGGCAGGTGCCACTGAATGATGAAAACTTGCTTTATTTCAGCCTCCTTGCTCAGCCCCTGAGCTGGAGGTTTCCAAAACACCTTCCCCCTGCAGGAGTTCTAATAACGCCTTTCGCAGCCACCGTAATTAGCTGTTTACCCCCCCCAAACATTACTTTTTTGGCACAACTCTCACAATGACCTCACTCGCTTTCCATGCAGGAAAATTTCATGTTTGGGAAATTGGATTATTAGAGGATTTACTTTTCTTTAGCAGTGAGAGTGGCTCTCAGCCTGTGGGACAGCTGCTGCAGCACAGCCAGGGGGAGGAAGGCGAGATGACAACTCCTCCAACTCGGCAGTTTCTCCAGCATCTCGACAGGACTGGCTGGGCTGGCTCAGAGCAGCAGCTGGCGAGTCTTCTCATATGTCCCCAGGAAGATGAAGCCTCCCAGACTGATGCCTGCCATCCGTGGGACAACACCTGCAAACAGGCTGAAGGCACAGGAAAGGGTTTCAGAGGATGAGTGGGGAGCGGATGCACGCACTGCCTGAAGGGGCCAAGAAAAAAAGTCTTGCTGGTTTCTTAAATCCCATCCCACTGCTCGCTGGAGGAACCTGTCTGGATTTCCCTGACAGCACTCCCAAGTGTTTGTTAACCCCTCTCCACACTCCTCAGGCACACAAGGGCAGGAGATTTTGGGCCATGCTGAGGAAAGAGGAGCTCAGACACATCCCCACAAAGGGCTGCAGACGGATGGGAAGCATCCCATCCTCCTCCTTCCAGCCTGGACAGAGGGACCCCTCTCACTGCCAGGGGCTCCCCAGCTGCAGAGACATCCTGGCTCACTCCCAGGGACACACAACAGGTGCCAGTCAGGAGGGAGCAAGATACTCAATTCAGCTGCTGCAATCTTTAGGTACCTGATGCTAATAGTTCTTGGAAATGAACAGGAAACTCATGCAAAACCAATTGCTTGACACATCTAAGCTCATAGTTGGTTTAACAACTTCAGCATAGGCCAGTGTATCGTCTCAGAGCATTACAGGCTTCCTTCATGGCAAGCAAGGATTAAACATTAGGCTCAATCCATTTGGCATCCCCCCTGCCTCCCCCTGGATCAAGAACTCTGCGCATCACACTCTGGCTGAGCTCTGCAGGGACACAGTCCTTGTTTTTTTCCAAATGCTGCAAGGTCCCTGCTGGGAGCATACCCACAGTGGAGCAGGGTTCAATTCCTGGTGAGACCAAGCTGCACAGGAAATATCCCCCTGGGCTGCTCAGGAGCTCCCTGTCCATGCCCAGTTACTCGTGCTGCACAGGGAAACCTCTGGCTGCAGTAACTCTGGCTGTAATGAGCTTTGCGAAGGAGCCTGGAGCACACAGGCAGATGGAAACATTTTATGGCTTTACTAGACAGCAATTGGGTCTATTACCATAATGACAGCTTTAAAAGAGAGTAATTTGTACAAGGCATGTATGGACAGAGCGCTGATAGGGCAGATCCTGGGGAGCACACACCATCCCTCTCCTGCAGAATTAGGGAGCCTCATTACAGGAGCAGTAGCAGACATTCCCTCCCAGAACAGCCCACTCGAGACACTGCTATTACACAAACAGGGGCTGATAACTCAGTTACCCAGGAGCTGCAGCCCTGGCAACACTGCTACTAACCATCACTTCCAAGAATCCTGGCCCTGCTTCCCCCAGTTTCCTTGTGGTTCCCTTCGGTGAGAGGGCAGAGCTGAAGGGCTGCAGGGAGGTCCCAAATCCAGAGCTGAGCCCTGTGGCAGGTCTGACCCAAACTGCCTCCATCAGCAGAGGAGACAAATTGGGTTTGTTTCTGTTGGCCCCATCAGAAGCTGCTCTGGTGGGCACTGCTGTTTAGTTGTATTTGCTCTCTGCCTGCACAGATTTCACCTGGCTCCCTGCCACTCCTCACTCCTAACAGGACCCCTGCAGTTACCCTGCGGATCACAGAACCATTTAGGTTGGAAAAAACCTGTAAGATCATCAAGGCCAACAACTAACCCAGCACTGCCAAGTCCACCTCTAAACCATGTCCCTAAGCACCACATCTACACATTGTTTGTACACCTCCAGGGACAGTGATTCCACTGCTTTCCTAGGAAAGTGGATAAGGTGCTTCAGGGCCTGGACACAGCATAGAGGGCTCAGTGCTGAAAAAGGCTCTGTGTGCTTGGCCACAAAACTCATGTATTACTCTGCACCAACAAGGAGACCATGCTGAGACAAACCACTGCTCTTCTCTGGCTACAGCTGTGCACCAAGCTCACTCTGCAGGCAGTTTGTTGTACAGCAGAGCCAGTGAGATCTGGCTGTGGAGAGCAGTGTGGTTCACACCTGCCAAGCTGAGTCCACTCCAAAGCTCATCTGAGGAACAAGACACCTGGAGCAAACCACCAGCTCCATCCCCAGCGACACACAGGCTGGGGCAAACCATCCCACCACATTTAGCACTCCAATAACCCTCACCAGTGAGTTGTGAAGCTTCAGCCACAGCTTTCCAACACCACCACCTCCTCGTGTGAAAAGCATTTGGACAAGATGTGAACTCCCTTTCATGTGAATGGTTCATCTACACCGCTGGCAAGAGCGAAAAGGCACAGAGATCTGCTCACCCCATCCCCATCCTCCCTCCTGCTGCAGGCCTGGCTCTCCCCGGACAGAAAGGGATGTGAAATTTCTTGGCATGAAGCAGAGGGATTTACTAGGTGCAGACCAGGAAGCTGAGCCCTGTGCTCTGGTTTTAATAAGGTGGCAATAAGCAATGCGTCTTTTCTGCCCTCAGAATTCCTCCTCTTCAAGTACGAGATTTATTAGAGGAGCCATAAATCATGTCATGTTGCAACTGGCCAAAAAAGCCCGACATTTTTATTGTTTTTGATTAATAGATTTATAATTGGCAGCAGGCATGGCAGCCTCTGCGTTTATTTTTCCCAAGACTTTCTTCCTTTTCCTCGCAGCTGACGCAGCTTGGCCTCCTTTACACGTTACTTTTTCTCCAGATCACTTATTGTTTTGATTTCGACCGAATAGTGTTCCCTTTGGTTCTAGTCCACGGGTACTATCTTTAGGCAGAGTTGAATTTGGGGTTGTTTAGAAAAGGGCACTGCTGAAACACACTGAAAAGAACACAAACACTCATTTCTGCTGTTGGCTGGGGAAAGGAGGAGGTTACCCCAGCTAAATCCATGGCTCTTCACACCCTCCAGAGCTCAACTGCCACCAGCAGCAGACGTGGCCTCACTTCTCCCAGTCCCTTTCAAAACATGTCCTAGAGTCCACCAAGCCACGTAGGACCCAAAACTTATCCACTGCCACATCACCTCAAAGAGCAAACCTGAGACAACCCATCTCTGAGCACTGCCTGAGGGCACAGCAGGATGTCTTCCTGGAATCGGTGTTCAGGAACTTCCTGCAATTTGTTTTGAATTATTTCCCACATGTGTAGAAAGAGCATTGAACATTTACTAGTTGGGCAAGCAGAGATCAGATGTTCAGAGAGAACTGTCCCCTGCAAAGCTGAGATGTGCACACAGCGTCCAGCAATGGTTGCAACGGTGCAAAGGTTAAACAGTATCAGCCACAGGGAGTGGGTTAAAAACCTGTGAGAAATTACAGGGAAAACCCCAAGTAGAGCTTCCAGAAATCCCTGCATTTCTCTTCCAGGCCAAGGGCAGGTGGGACACAAGCCCTACCAAAGGAAGCACAGGCTGAACATCATGGACTGGAGAAGTTAAGACATCTATCCATTATGAGTGGCCAACAACTGGCATAGTCACGTACTCAAAAAGGACAAGGTGGCAAAATGAAGCAGGTGTCAGTAAAAATCAATAACAATTTATAAGCTTGTCACACCTCAAAATGTTCTACAAACACTAGCAGAGGACTTTGTGTTCCCCACACCACTCCAAGGTCAAGAGAACAATTTTCTGTCTTAGGACTGGGCAAAATGAGGAAGTTGAGATTGGATTGATACCACCCTAGAATGTTCACAGCTGGTCAAGAAAGCTCTGGAACATTTCTACACTCTGGTCACAGCAGGAAAGCCACCAGAGAGCTGCTCTTTGGCTGCTCAGACCTTTTGCACTCAGGCCTGTCTCAGAAAACTTGCAATAGCTGCCACACCACAGAATCCATGGGGACATGTGCTCAAACCCAGAGCTGATGGGAGGCCCAAAGGACAAGTCAGGGAGCACATGGCTTCCTTCCTCTGCTTCAGCTTGACCCCTCTGCTGGCATGAATTTGGCATTGGCTGCTACCATGGGCTTCACAGTAAGAATGGCAAATATAAGAGAACAGAGGAGACACTGCTGGTGACTTCAAATCTGTCAGGAATTGCCAGGAGGAGGAGAAGACTGTCCATAAGGGACAGGTGACTCCTATGTTGGCCTTCCCTGACATCTCAGGTGGGGTGATTCACACACCTCAAGATGAACTTGTAATCCTTGCTGCCACAAGAGGTGTGTGTGCCTGAACTTAAATGGATACAAATCACAAACACATTCACAAAGTTCATCACAGGTTAGAAACACAAAGCCACCATCACCTCCAACACGTGGAGCTGGGTGTAGAGACTGCACCATGGATGGTCATGTCCCATTTCTGTCCTCTTCCCTGGACATTGCCCCCAGCTAGTGCTAAGGTGAGGACACTAGACCTGTCTGAGGGACTTGCTCTTAGCTACCTGACTGCTGCTCCCTGTCAGGGTGTGTAGCTATCAAAAGTCTTTTCTGCATGACAGTACATCCCCCATCCTCTCCCAGCCCCCAACACACAGAGATACAACACCTGAGGTACAGCATGTGCTTACCCCGACAGGCCTTGTGTCCTCCAGATGTCACCAAGGGCAGCCAGAACATTCCCTCTGGCATTGCTGGAACCAGCCTGAAGCAGAGAGAGAGAGAGAGAGATTGGAAACTGTTGGCAGAGGTTTAGTTATTTACTCAGCTCCTGTCTCCGGTTAGTGCTACATGACAGGAATTACAGATGTCCTAATGACCTCCTTATCCCAGGAAAAGGCAAAAGCTCTTTGTTTCCAGGAATGAGGCAAAGGGCAGACAGGGAAACAGAGGCACAGAAGAATAAAATGAGGTCACAGAGCTGGTTAGTTCAGAACTGGGTATCCAGTCCTTTCTGAACTATACTCAGCTCTACATCCAACAGCTGACACTGGAGTAAGACATTAATAAGAACACACTCACAAAGCACCAACAAGTTACTTTGCTGCTCACTGCAAGAGAACAGCATCCTTGAGATTCAGAACAACAAACAAAAAACCCTGAGCATGTGAAAACTGCCTGGAGTGCAAACCAGAGGCCAAACAGCAGGACTAGAGACAATTGGATTACATGTGTGATCTAGTTAGTGTGAGATGACTAATATAAAGAAGCTGTTTGAATGGTCTCAGAACACCTCAAAGCATCCTCATTCCCTTACCAGTGTTTACCTGGTTGCTCAGGACAGCAGCAGAGATAAATGAAACCCAGATTTTACAGTCACCCAACACCACCCAAGACAAAGCAGCTGCAGCAGATACCACCCAGCAATGACAGAAACACAACATAGTACCATGGTGAGCAGAGATGTGTGTGACTTGGTCATCAACAAGTGCCTGTCATCAACAAGAAACACCCCAACCTGAGAGATGTGAGCAACAGGGTGAAAACCACTCATAGAAACTCCAGGATGTCCAGCATTTGCCAACACAACAGCTCTTTTCAGGGCAAGGAAAGGCTTTAGGCATATCCACCTGCTGAGAGCTTTCAGCTATGTGGCTCTGGGTCAGTGAGATGATGATGGGAACACCAGATCCAATAGCATTTTATATACTTACTGAACTTACTGATCTTACAAGCAGTGTTCCTTCTGCCCTGGCTGGCAAATGTAGGCCATCACAATCTCCATGGCTTAAAATTTTAGGAGAGAAAACCCAGTGCCAAGCCTTCCTCAGAAAGACACACACATACACTGCCCTGGCCCAACAATTATCAAAATCACAGAGGAATAAATCCCTGATGGGCAGTTTCACTTTGGGTGTCTGACTGATTTTCTCCTAAAGACACTGCATGAGAATCTGGAAGTCTAGCACAAGGCTAAACCTGTTTCAGACAACTCCTTTGGGAAAGGACCAGAGGAGCAATTCAAGGAAAAGAACACAACAATTTCATTAGTTGTGCATGCAGTGCCTGTTCACATCTAATCCTGCCTTCAAGGACAAGAGCAGGAAGAAATCAAGAAATGATTATTAATAGGTGCTGGATTTCACTCTGTAATGACCACACAGCAACCCTGGAGCTACCCAGGCCCTTCAGCTGTGTCTGCCTCCTTCCCTCTTACCTTGGCCAACATAATTCTCGTCTTCGCTACGTCGAGGGGTGTGGTGACTGCAGCTGCAAACCCACCTGAGAAAGTTAAAATACCAAACACAAGTGAGACATTGTTGGCTGAATACGAATGCCACACTGACTATGTAATTCCCAGGGCTGTGGTCAACACTGCTCAGCTCCTAATGCCTACAGCATGTTTCCTCACCTCAGAGCCCTGGTAGGTTTGTGGAAGGTCTGTCTGTACACAGAGTGTTTTGTTAGTGTGTGTTGACTTAAGAAAACAGCTCTATACTAGCTAACTGTAAATCCAAACATCCCCAGTGAGATTACTGTCCTTTTGTTTTGGACTCTACGTATATGAACATAGGAAAGTTGTAAGGATACTGGATTCCACCTCCAACACCTACAGCAAGTTTGAAAGGAAGAACCTGCTTACTGAGATGGGAAAATAACCTAGTCACACTGTGTTCTGCCTTGAGAATGAAAGGCTGACCATTCAAATGCTGCAGAGATAAAAAGAGAGGGAAGATGCATCTGAAGCACTCATGCCTCAGGGATAAAGCTTCAGATACAGCCAGACTGGATCCAGACTGTTAGACCTGGGACTCTGTCTCAAGGGAAAAAGACAAACCAGCTCATCTCCAGCAAATGAAATCAGCTCCAACAATACAAAGCTGCCCAAGGCTCTTAGAAAACTGTCACAAGTTTGCTGCCACAAGTGCCATCTCCCTCTCAGGGGCATTTTTATTCTCTCTAATCACTCCCAAACTTCACCCTTGGAGCTCATTACTTTCACTTGCCGCAGCCAACTCAGCTGTGACTTTCCTCCCGAAAGCCAGAAATCATCAGCTTATCCCTCTGCATGTCTCACCCACAAACGTGTGTGTCTGGCTCCAAACTTCAACCCTGTGGCTACAGCTTGGCCTCTTGCACTATCTAGGGACCAGCTTCGCTGCTTTTTCTCCCAGGATTTTATTCCCTTTGCCTTATTTCCCCATCCTAAAATTAACTCTAATCTCTCCCTCCTCTGTTTACAATATTTCAAGCAAGTAATTCATGCTGAGGAAGAGCCAAAGTGAAGGAAACATCTAAAATGCAGGAGCAGCAGTAAGTGAAGAACGAAAGGGGAAGAAAAGAAAGGCAGACTTGCTCTGAAATCTTTCTTCTTCCCCGTTTTGGTTTTTTTTTCCCCCCCTCTGGAGCTTGTATAAATCCTGTATCTGCTACAGCAGGGAACAAAGTGACTCCAAAGACTGAAGCCTACACAGTACCCAGGGAATAAGCTAAAAATAATCTATTTTCTGTTCCAAGTTTTACAGAATGTCAAAAAATTGATCTCTCTTTTCTTGGGATGGGAAAGGGGAAAAAAGCATTTCTTCTAAAAGCTATAAAGTAACAAATAAATCCATCCTCCCTGCTGGCTCGTGTTTTTACCTGCATCTCTCTCTCTCAACCACCTTAGCTTTAACTTATTAAACTCCTGCTTTATGACAAGAGAGGCTGGGCCAGCTGGCACCCTGCTTCACTTCTCACAGTTAATTAAGGAATAGCCAGTTCAGGAGATGCAGTAAGGCACATGTGCAGTGCCCTGGATCTCAAACAAGAACTGCAGGCAAGCTGAGTTAGTGAACAGCCCAAAATTCCTAGTTTAGGAGCAGCTCCTGCTCCCATAAGGTTGTCCCACCTGGTTCACTCTGCAGGAAGCTTTCTAGCACTGCTACCTCACTAAGAAGCAGGAAAATGGGTTGTACTCAAGAAGTCAAAGCAGACACTATAAGCAAGTTAAACTAAATTCCAGTCCATTCTTGGACCTTCTTTAAGGTCAGAAATCTTTTTATTGTGAGCCAGTTTTTGAGTAAGTGACCCAAAGGCTTTGAGGGACGGGTCTGGATAGAAACTTTGGTTTCTATCTCATGTCAGTGATGTATTTTTAGAAGGGTAAAAATAATCTCCATGGAAAAGAGTGGCTTTACAAGCCTGGATGTAGATGCCCTTCCTTAGCCCACAGACCAAGACACAAACAGTGAACCACGTGGCTGTCAGGCCTGTATAAAGCAACAAACCTCAAAGCATCACCCAGTTCGAGCACTGATGGTAACACTTTAGTCAGACTAACTTATGGCTCTTATCAGATCCCAATATTTTTTTTAATGCATTTGTTCTGTAACAGCTCTTTATTGGCAGCAGCTTCAATCTTGGCTGACAGAGTGATTAGAACAAACACAATTTATCCTGACACGATGTTCCCAAATTCTTATCTGAAAAGTTTAATCAAGGCTGATTGGTTTTCATTTTTCCCCAGCTAACATCTGGATCTTTCCTACTCTTTTGTTATTAACATTTCAATGTTTCTTTTTCCATCACTGAGAAGTATTTGGTACAGATTTACCAATCAATTCAGAATGACAACAGCAACATTAAAATGCTTCATAAGCACAACAAGCAGCAGGACAGCGGCTAAATTAAAAGCAAGTTTGTATATGCTTGACAAAAACACAAGATTAAAGTTGGGAACTGCTTTTTATTGAAGGCAGTGAGCCTGACAAAATGAATTTGCTCCAGCCTTAGCCCTAAATGCTCAAGGTAGTTTTAGAATGACCTCTTCAATGATAGTGCACAGGTACCCAAGAACAGACTGCTGTACTACTGAGGTACTGCTCCTTCCCACCTATGCTAGATGGGGGAAGGAGCTTAAAACATCAATGTTTCCAAGCATCAGATTGATAGAACAGACACAAACTAGTACAGCCAGAGCCTACTCATCCAAAATAGGAGAGCTGTGTGCTCCACTCATACACAGTAAGGTCCAACAGTCTTTAAATCACTCCTTTAGTCTATTCCTGTTGTCACTGAATTCTCCATGAGCTGCCACATAAGGCTCGAGTCTGCTCAACTAGTCAGAAAACAGGAAAAGCAAAAATATCCAAGCATCAGGTGGGCAAGAAAGGCCCAGACATGTCCAGCCTCACACTCCTAATCATTCTGGCTTCTCTGCAGAGCTGACAGAGAAAAAGGCACCTTGGCAGGCAGTGTGTGTCCAGACTCACTCACCAACTCACTCCTGAACAGACTCCTTTCTCCCTTGCCCTAGACAGGGCACTTGGGCTCAGCAAGTAGGCATAAAGATGGATTTTCATATGGGAGAAGGCTCTTGGCTCATTAATACTTCTAGCAGAGTGACAAATTCCTCTATTGGGAAAATAAACCTTCACACAGCAGTGGAAAATTCATCACCTGTCTCCCAAGAAGTTACAATGGCCACTGTATATCCACACATCAGCTGAGCAGCAAAATGTTCCTGAGCTCAGGTGTTAAACAGAAAATCCCTCTGCTACTCACACTTTCTCAGTGACCAGTTCTTGATGGAAGTGCTAGTGATAGATATGTGCAGAGAATGATTTACCTTTACTTGGCAATATGAATAAAAACTCTTGAAGACTTAAGATATTCCCCCTAGGTTCCTGCTGGCATTTCCTTCACTTCTGAGCTGTCATACACAAATAAAAGTATCAGAACAGAGTGAAATACTTCACCTGAGAACAATACATAACCCTAGGTTCTTGCAGTAAGGTGACTGCCTGTAGAAATTGCTGCTGCTGCTACAGGAAAAAGCTGCATGGGTTCTTTGGCACAATCTTCAAATAAGGTCCTATGAATGAGGGAGGAAGACAAGTTCTTCAGCCTCTGTATCTTTTTTTTTCTGTACCATTTAAACTACTCCTCACCCTTTCTCAAGGATCCAGGGGCCATCACAGCAGTTCCTCCTGACTCTGTGTTCCTGTCATCTGGCCAGGCTCTCTCTTCTGCCACACCAGCCCAGTTTGGCAGGTCAGGCTCATTTCAAAGAGTAGGAACTTGTGCTTGGCTAATGCCCTTGTTGGAATTAGCCCACCTTAGGAAAAGAAAAACATCCAGGTCGAGCTGTACTATTGCCTTTCTCCATGATTATTTTCTGTACTGACACCTGAAGGTTACCCAGGACAGAT
The DNA here is from genome assembly GCF_000695815.1 of Acanthisitta chloris. Lineage (NCBI taxonomy): Eukaryota > Metazoa > Chordata > Aves > Passeriformes > Acanthisittidae > Acanthisitta > Acanthisitta chloris. Next base: position 21,608 of record NW_008658697.1, read on the forward strand.
TCAGGATCAAATCCCAAATCCGGGTTGAAAAACTGAGTGGCACAAATCCAACACTAAACCTCACAGCATCCTCTTACACTGACTGGTTTCCAAGTTCACAAACAGTCTTTTTCAGAACTCCTCAATCAATAAGTTCTTATTTGAACTTTCGTTTTATTGATATTACGTTAAAGTTTTTTAAGAGGAAGTTTATTCTGGTCCTTTTATCAGTGTGGGAACAACACCTGCCAATGGTAGAGCAAAGTGACCTAAGAACTTCTCTGGATTTCAGCAGAAATACCACAAGGCAAAGCACTTCTCCTCCAGAGATTTAACCAATTCAGGGTTAGGAGCATGGTCCAAGCAGACTCTGCAGGGAAATCTTGAGAACTACTCAAAAATTTATTCAGAGCTATAGAGTTAAAGAGGCTTTTAGACACAGTGTGTAATCTTGTCAGAGCTGATTAGATCAAAACAAAAGTGATGGGAAGTCCTCCCTGTTAATGTGCAAAAAGCTCTCCTTAGTGCATTATTATTCACTAGACTTGCACCTCCATTCTCGGTGACTTTGTCACCACAGAGCATTAATTATTAATGTTAAGCCACACTTTTTTTTATGGTAGGGAGAAAGAAAACATCTTAACAGAGGCAATTTCCAATCGCATTAAACGGACATTTAGGTTCCTTGACAAGCTGGAGATCACCTCACTGCTGCAGGGCAGTGCTTTGCTTTCCTGACAGCTAATGCCCAATGGCAAGACTTCCTTGCCACTGCCAACTTCCACAGAGGACAGAGAAGAGCAACGAGGCTGGTGAAGGGACTCGAGCACAAGTGCCATGAGGAGAGGCTGAGGGAGCTGGGGGTGTTCAGCCTGGAGAAGAGGAGGCTCAGGGGAGACCTTATCACCCTCTACAACTCCCTGACAGGAGGTTGGAGTCAGGTGGGGGTTGGTCTCTTCTCCCAGGCAACCAGCAGCAGGACAAGAGGGCACAGACTCAAGCTCTGCCAGGGGAGGGTTAGGTGGGATATTAGGAAGAGATTTTTTAGGGAGAGAGTGATCAGACATTGGAATGTGCTGCCCAGGGAGGTGGTGGATTCACCATCCCTGGAGGTTTTCAAGCTGAGACTGGATGTGGCACTTAGTGCCATGGTCTAGTAACCACAGTAGAGTTGGACTTGATGATCTTGGATGCCTTTTCCAACCTGGTTGATTCTATGATTCTATCTACCCTTGGGTTCTTCCCCACCAGTTGCTCAGACATCACCTTCTCCCACTCCCTGACTGCTCCAAACATCTCTTCTAGTTAAGACACTAAAGATGATGATAAAGTTCGACAAGGCCTCGAGAGATTAAATTATTAACAGATGAGACAGAAAGGATTCCAAGTCTCTGATATTTATGCTTGTGCCTATTATGTGTCTATAAAAAGCTGATGGATCACATACACACATCTTACACATGTGCACTCACACAAGGCAGCATCAGGCCTCTCCCAGCCCTTTGGCTGAAACTGCTGCCACTTCACAGGCACTGGGGATGGAATCCAATAGATTGTTGCTCTTGGTTCTGTCTTTGCCAAATAATAATTTAGCTAGGAACTAACCACTGCACACAGACACGTGTGTGTGTGTGCCATAAAGGGAAGCTAAACAGGACTTCTCTTTCAGTTTGTTTCAGCTGCCCCTCAGGACCTCTAACATATTTTTAGAAAGTATTGAATTCAAGCAAAGAACACAGCAGAAAAGTGTGTTTGTGTGATTTCACCATCTCACTACCATGGTGGCATTTGACAGCATCTCTGCATGCAAAGGTTGTGTTTCTGGAGAATATTCTCCTTTTAAGGTTTATAACATGAAGATTTTAAACCACTTGGATGCACATATTAATCTTATTTTACTCACAGGGTCCTGGTGAGGTTTTGATATTTGTGTTTTGGCGTGGAAAGAACAGGATAAAGAGTTTGGTCTGGTTTTCCTTCCCTTGTTTGAATCTATATGTAGGTAGTTAATAATTTTTAGCTATGGAATCCACTCCTCAGAAAGCAGGAAATTGTTTTTCCACTGCCTCTCCTCAGCAAGAAGGCTGAATATTTTCAGTGAAACAGAATGGATGCACTACCAGATTAGATAGATGCTGGGTCTGTTACATGTCTTCAGAGGGAGGCAATGGGGGCAGAGGGAAAGGTTCTGATCCAAAAAGAGCTGAACCTTGTGAGTTTCGAAGCAGGTCCTCAGAGGACACTTGAAAAAGGAAGTTTTCAATACTGCTGGTGAAAAGGAAAGGAGTGGGAAACAAAGCACAGAGAAGGAAAACCAAGCTGGAGGACTTGAAGCTAGAAAGATAACTCAGAGAATAATTACCATCACCAATTACAACATGAACTACAAAATAGGACTTGAGCTCTGCAAAGATCTGTGCTTGGGGAATAGAGACTATGAAGGCAGCTAAGCTGAATTGTCTCATCGACCATCACCTACCACACCTCCATGGACCTGGAAGTCTCTGCTGCTGCAGGACTTGGTTTCTCCTTCACCACAAAGTGTTAGATCTCCCCAGTGTCTGCCAAAGGGCAGTGAGCACGTGTCTACCCACAACTGCCCCCTGCAAGTTCCTCCTACAGCATATCTGCTAGAAAATGAGCAAACACTGCTTAACATCCATTACACAGTAGCAAGTCCAAGCACAACTGGTCAGGATCAAGACACACAGAGAAGGAAGTGAAGGCACTGGGGTAGATTCCCAACTGAGGCAGCAAATTGGACTTCAGGAAATTACTCCACCAGGCCTTGGGTAAATCAGATAACCTTTCCAGCTCTCTGAACATGCCTGAACACAGTTTTTATGTATCAATCTGACTGCAGAGAAATCAACAGAGGTAAATTAACGATCCCCATCACACCTGCAGACACACAGATTGCATTTTAAAGTGTTTTTAGTCTGATAGCTTGATTTGTTTCAAACCAAAAATGAACGATCTGCTCTGACCCCTCTGATTTCATTTGCACTGATTGATGAAGTCAATGCAAAATCCAACAGCAGGATTTGCAGCAGAATAAAACTCCCTTCCCATCGCATAAACACAGAAAATACAGCTGGACAAGACTACAAGAGGTCATGTAAAATATTCCCTCTGCCCCAAAATGGAATCATTTCTACCTAAACCATTCCCTCCCTGCCCTCAGCCCTGCAGTGACAGTGCCCATCGACACCAAGCCCCAATCTCTGCTGCAATTCTGCTGCTACTAATACTTCCTTTCCCCTAAAAGAACTTATTTTTTAACATGACATATGATGAAACGGCTCTGAGTTTGTGAGCTATCAAAGAACAAGCTTAGCCTCTGATCATCTCTATTTCAAGAAATGTTATAGTTTCTCTTTAAACGGGATTTATTTTTTCCACATATTCTGTTACTGGTTTGGAATCTCAAAATGTATTTTAGCTCCTTGGGGAAAAGCTTTGGCTATCCATCTCTTAACTACTAATCTGTTTTTTCTATTAAAACAGCTGAGTCTCTCCTCCCTCAAACTTGTCAGCTATACTGATGAGTCATTAATTGATTTTTTTTTCTTTTCTTTTTTTCTGGGAAACAACTACAGTAGGCTAAAATCAAGCAAGAAGCCTACTGAAGGCTAATTAACTTCTGGCTCGTTTGGTAATAAATAGTGCAGTATTGTATTCTGCCACTCTTTATTCTTGTTCTAGTGTCTGGAGATTGCCCAGATGTTTCGACCTCTGGGTTTTTTCGCTGCAGAAGGCTTTTGCCTCCGGGCTGAGCAGTGCTGCCTCTGCTCTCCTGCCTCCAGTTAATCTACATGGCTGTCAGAGCTGTCACATGAATGGTGAATCATTGCCTCTCGCTGCAATCACTTCAGCCCCTGGGGAAGTGCTCGGAGCAGACAGCTGCACAAACCCCCACCCAGGCAAAGTTTCTCCTGGATGAGGATTTTACAAATCAACTTTGAAATAATGGCAAAGCCTGACTGACAGGGCCCTGGTATTTAAATAACAGAAATTTGTCAAAAACAAATTGGTTGTCTTTCAAACAGACACCCTGGCTGAGGCTTTTTTTTTTCTCCCTTCTTCTCTTTCCTTTGCTGACTTTCCTATTCCCAAACAACAACTGGATCCATTTTCTTCTAAACAAACTTGAATTACAAAGGAATGTTGTTCTGCTATACTTAATAGATTTGCACATTTTTCCCTTTCTTCTTTAGTCTTTCCCAGTATAACATATAATCCTTTGCACCTGCAAAAGCTCCACAGACTGCTGACTGCCAAGAATCCACCACGTGACCCTGCTTCCATGACCAGAGATCCTGTGTTTAAAGAGAAAGGAAAATAAAAAGTTATTAAATGTTTGAATCTATCTGATCCCCATGTGAGTTAACTCCGAGGATGGGAACTTAAGTGAAAAGCTATTTTTGTGGCATTTTTCAGTGATGTAATAAGTGATTTTTCCCAAGGAACTTGTGTACTTGAACAAGCAGATGGGGAGTGAGAAAGATGTCTGGAACTGAGGGCTCGAAGCAAATTGCTTTCAGGGAATTCATATGTATGTATTTAAGCCTGTGGCCATGCAACTTTGCAAATATTTTGTGAATTTATTTTCTTTTTGGCAGATAAAACAGTGCAAAGCAAACACTGAGTGGGGGAGCAGCATGCAAGAACCAGTATCAGCTCAGCCCAAGTGCTCCCATTTCAAATGAACAATCCCCAGCACAGTGAGGCAGAAGTTCTGTTTGCTCCCTACATTTCTTAAACCAATCCTTCCCCTCACACTCCCAAAAACCCCCATCATTAAGAAATTACTCTTATCACTCCCATTATATCCCAAAACAGGTGTGTCTGTTTTCCACTTGGCGTCACTAGGGACCACACACCCTCCTCTCCACAGCTCCCACACACCATGATCCCATCCATGAACTCACAGCAGCATTTAAACAGGCATTTTTGAAAGCACCACCAAGCACTGTGCCTTCCAAAAACACCTCTCAAGAGTCACATCATGAGGCCTGATGAGCCTGAGCAGTGTCAGCAGCAAAGGACAGGGCCTTGGGTGGGTTTTACTACAGCAGCTATGGCCATTGTGTTCTCCTCCACTCTGCTTCATCCTCCCTTTCCATCTCCTGAAATGCTTAATGCTGGAAGTTCTCTGGAGGAGAAGGTTCTGGTTTATGATGTGAGGATCAATGCTGAGCAAAAAGGGACAGGGTCCATGGCCCTTCTGAAGCCTACCGCAGAAAAATCAGGAGTTTTATTTTATAGCTGTGGAATTCTCATTCTTTTTAAAGTCATATTACTACTATAGCATAAAATTTTCTTCAAAGCATTTGGATAGCTGTGCTAGGGTGAGATATTGCTCTGGGGCTCCTGGTCTGCAGTACAGCCACTTTCCACTGGAGCACAAGAACTCTTCCCTCCTTTGCTGACTCTTCATTAACACACTGTCCTCGTGACTCGCTCCTTCCCACTTGGCTGGTGGTTATATTTCAGTTGAATGTTTTAAAAATCAAACTGTTCAAGCAACAATGCCCAGCCACAGTGTTGTTTGGTACCCTGCCACAGCTAAATAGCTGCAGCTCTCACCACTGAAGGGATCTCAGCCCTTTTAATGCTAGCCATTCCTTTCCTGGTGTTTTCAGTATGGGCTGCTATTCTGCTGTCACCCACAGCAGAAACTGATTTTCATCTCATAAATAAATAAATAGGGATTCATGATTCTTCAAAACCATAATATGCTTTTCTGGAATAACTCAGAGTCTTTGGACACACAGTTCTCTTGCAACTCAGTCCTGCTGGATGAAGGACACACAGTCCCTAGACAAAGTGTCTGGCTGTTGGCAAAGCACAAATCCCACTTTTTCAAAACACTTCAGGTGCTTAAGAAACCTCAAATTGAAAGTCAGGGATTAGAAACTCAACTGCTGGAGACACTCGATAAAAACAGAATTAATGTATTTTTTCATTAAATGTTCCCAAAACGTCTGCGAATCTAGAGCTAAACCCGAGAACTCGGAACAGTTACTTCTGCCATGCAAAAAAAAAAGCACTGTGAAAAAGCTGCTGGAGGACTAAGAGGAAAACCAGCCCATTAATACAGACATTCATGGCTTTGCCAGAAGCCCAGTCTATCCTCAGTCATGATGGGGTTTTATGTTAATGTCATTGTCCAAAGAAGAAGGAAAAGGTCATTTTTATTCCTTGGCATGTAGCTCTGAAATCTGGTTTCTGATAGAGCCTGGCTTCCCAGGGCAGCTCTGCACACAGAGCCTTTGCCAAGCACGGCAAACGGTGATGAATTCCCATCCATTATGCCTGCAAATTGACAACAGGTATTTGCAACAGTCATGCAACACGGAAAATTGTTTAAAAGGGTGGAGCCAGGAACGGTTCAATTAAATTAGGCAAAAGGAGAATTGAGGCTGGTGAACAGGAAGAAAATTCCCCAACAGTGAGGTCTACTGAACCGCAGAACCAGCCTCCCCTGGGAGGAGAGGAAAGCCCTCTCCTTTGAGTCATTTAAAAATAGACTGGAGAAGGCACTCAAGACTGTACAGTAGGGAATAATCCTGCACTGGCAAGGGCAGGATGAGATGACTTCATGCATTTCTTTCCATCTCCGATTTCGGTGATTCACCCAGAGCTCCAAACCTGAACATGCAGACGAGCGAGAGAGAAGCAGGGCACGAGGACATCATCCCAGAGGAAGCCAAGAGGAGCAAGTGTCACAGGGCCAAGAGGACCAGCAGGACTCTGGTCCAAATTCTTTCTAACCACACGATGCTATGGGCCAACATGACGTGCTGAAGGTTACACATGGACCAACTAATTGACAGGGCCTTGTGGTAAGTCAGGCTTGTAAGTTCTTTGCCTTTGTGCTGCACTGAGCAAGTTTTAATACTATTAAGACAGGGCAAAGTGCAAAAGCTATTAGAGGTTTGTAGATCACTGTAAAACCAGGGCCTTGTTCCTGGAAAAACATACAGGATCCATAGACATATGTCCCCAAACACTGACTTAGAACAGAATTGCTGGTTATTTGCAGTGATACAGTGCCTAGATCACATTCTGCCATTCTAGATGCTGCACAAATTCAGCAAAGTCTTCTACTCAGGGGGATAACAGTGAGAGCTGAAGTCAGGCAGAAGATGGGTGTGGGGCTCAGCATCCATGGGTCATGCTCAGTGGCTCCAAACAGGGCAGAAGGGCCTGTGCAATGCCTGCAGAAGCTCTGCAACAACACTGCTCTCTCTACACATGCTCTTGCACTATGAAACACAGCCCATGAGCTATGAGCAGCTGCACACAGTTGGCTCAGCCTCCTTTCCCCACCACCATCACCAGAAGGCTCCTACCTGCTCACACCGTGCTCCTCCTGCAGAAGGCTGCAGGGGATAACCTGACTTTTCCAGAGCAATATCCATTCCCACTAGCATTCACAGCCCAGGAAAGCGAAGGACAAGGAGCACATTACATGAAAGCAGGCCGCCATGCCAAGCCTGTGTCATGTGTATTCTATTAAGCTGAAGGCTGAATAGAAGACTTTGTTTTCCACTTCAAAGGACCCCATCCCAATCTCTCGCTCTTCCCTTATGAATAACAAATTGGAAATAAATCTTCTGGCTGAAGTGCATGGAAACTCGTACAGTTGGGGCCCTCTGCAGCTTCCCAGCTCAATCACATGCTAATTTTTTTTGTAAACACTCTTATGTGATATATATGTAAATCTCCCCGTGCATTGCTGCTCCATGTAAAGCAATACAGCGGGTGTGGCCTCAGGGGATGGGACACAGCAGGAACCCTCAATGCAGATTTCCAATTATTCACAGGGATAATGTTCACAGAGAAGGGTCAAGTTTTATATGTGGGCAGAGCCTTACTTTTCTTCCTAATGATCCCATTTCTTACTGTTCCCTAGGCCAGTGTCCTCTAATTCTCACCTCAATTGTGATTTAGCTTTTTCGATACCGAGAACACAAGGACATCCTATTTTGCTGGGCAGAGGGAGGATTGGAAAAGTCACTCTTAGACCATATCAAAGGTCTTTTAATCTAATAACAATCAAAAGAAGTAAATATTACCACTGCTTTTAAATACAGAAGTATATGGTGCCCACAAATGTGGACTCCTCACGTGCTGTGGACACTTGGCCTCCAGATGGTCAATGATCTTTGACAAGTGCACACAGCTCCTTAACCTGTGTGTCCTGTCACCTTTGCCATACATTTGTAGGAAAAGTTCAGGGTAGAAATTAGCTGCCAGCTTTGTTCTCCCAATACAGCCAGGGCTTGGTGTCTATTCAGGACATCTAAGCTATGGTGATCCAAGGAAAGTGCAACATTTGTACCTCTCTCTACCCAACACCCCAAATGCTGCAGAAAGCATCACAGAGCATGAGACAACTCTGCCTTGGCCTTGCTGTTCTTCAGGCACTAAGAGGCAAGCAGACCTCACAGCATACACTAAACCTGCAGCTGAGTAAATATTACAATTCACTCCAATGATAAGCATCTCTAGTAGTTCTACATATCCCTCTGTTCGAGACAATGTTCAACTTCATGATAACAGAGGGGAGAAAAATCTGTACAAATGACACACATGGATCTTTGTGCACGTGCAGTCCTGCAGACTGAGGAAAGAAAAGCAATTTTCATGTTTGCTTTTGCTGCTAGGAATTTTACTGGCAGCATGGCATTCTGCATGGCTGACCCTCACAGACGCATGGCACATTAGCTACAGGGCAAGCAAAGAATTTGTAAGCTGATTGCATTTTCTATACATAAAGTTAAACATGGAGCAAAGAGCCAAATGTGCTCCCCAGTGAATTTTTATGTGCATATGTGCAGCATATGTGCAAGTACATGTGTATATTATCTTGCAGGAAACATGCAAGCCCAAACATGGGAAAAATTCAATGATCTAAGTTCACTGTTGACATAAATGTTGAGACACCATTTGCACTAATAGAGTTGTGCTCACTTATGCCAGTACTGAATTTGGTCCTAGAACTAAACCCACCCAAATCCTAGATAAATTGAAAGAGAACAAAAGTTGGCCTATATGCAAGAGCATATTTTTCATGTTAAAAGCATTTCATTCCCTTTTTCTGCCCATATAATACTGCATTGATGTCTGTGACCCATTTGGATGTAAATCAAAATGGATGTGCTAAAAGCCTGGTTAAAGAAAATGTCTTCAAAACAGTGTTCCCATGGCAAGGCAGAACAGCTACACTCAGTTTCCATGGCACAAAGGGCCATGTATGTGTCTGGGGAGGAAAACGCACTTCTGAAAAATCACTTCAAACTTAGGATAGTTTTCCTTGACCATCTGCACTGCTACTATATGCTAGTAAATCTGTTCTTCGGGCAGGCTTGTGTGAATAAATTACGTGGAAGAATGACATGAGGTTTTTAAGGTTCTTCAGCAAGAAGTGTCCAAATCAAATCGTGAGCCCTTCACATTGATTACTTCAATATTCTACCAAACACCCCCAGATGTCATTGGCAAGCTCAGCAACTTCTAGAGAACCACTTGTGGCCTAGCCATGACCAAGAGCATCACAATCTGGCTCTGTATCTATGCACTGCACAAGTCTGTTTTCCTTGGGCTGTTTTAAATGCTGCATTGATGATCCAAGCCCATCTGACTCTCCCAAACGTGCCTGCAGAGCTGCGAGCAAGGCTTGCATTTGTTTCCTTCTCTTTGGTGCAGATGGTGTGCAGCATTCCTTCGACTGTGCCTCAAGACTGTGTGAATGACACTTATTGTGGCACTAATCAAGTGAGGGCTGTTTGCTGAACAGCTGTTGGGGACATTGTTCTTTTGTGAGAAAAATGCAGCCGTTATGCTCATGGCATGCACACACCCTGTGGAAATCTCTTTTCCTGATACAGCACCTAAGCAAATGGCAGACACGTTAGCCTTATTTAACCATTAGGACTTAATCCCTAAATCAGCCTGAGATCATTACTCAAAGAGGGAGAGAGGTATGGCAGAGCACTTACTACACTGCCTGCAAGGAAATGGGTTTAAAGCTGGGCCTGGGTTTCATTTACTCTTGACTTATATGCAGCTGAGCACAGAGAAAAGAAATACTAAACTGCTTCTCCAGGAAAAAAAGGAAAACTCTCACCTACCTACAGAGCAGGGA
>NW_008658697.1:31764-37621 GCF_000695815.1 Acanthisitta chloris
CCTCTATTTTCTACTTGCCCTGTTAAACGGCAACAGATTTGATTGTAAATTTTAGGAGGGAAATCGCATGTGGTTTATTGTTTCGATGGTGGAGTTATAAACACGTATCACTGCTGAGAACCCCAGCTGCCTGGGCAGAAATCTTCTGTAAACTTTTCATTCTTATGAACTTTAAAAGTCAGGTGCAATGAGCTCGAACCAAGATTAGAGTCTTCACTCTCTGTGGAAAGCCACCAAGCAGTTTTTGCACAGCAAACTTCAAGATAGGTCTCAAAATATTGATGACCATGAGCAAGGCTGAGTCCACCCTCAAACCAGCTTGTCTACACCCTATAGTGCCTTCTCTGAAGGGAGGAACCAAGAGACCCAAGCAAATGCACCAACATGCCAATGCCCTCATGTAAATCTATAGTTCAGTCCACCAAGTAGATTTCCCCTCAGCACAAGTGCCTTGTGCCTGGGGTGACAGCTGAACTGGACAGAAAACAAGGGACCTAAAGAAGTGTAAACTCAATCTCAAATCTGCTCTCCATCATGTGGGCAGAAAACAGTTTAGAAACAACCTAGGGAACTTCTGTTCTGACCCAACCAACTTTCTGATCCTGCTCAGCCTCACAAGGGAATGGCTGGAATATCCCTATTCTCTTTACTACAGTGTCCCACTTGCTCCACAGGGTGAAACTGTGCCCATATGTACTCTTCAAACCATTCTCTCATCCTGAAGCCACTTAAGCATTTATTTCCTCTGCTTTTTCAAGCACTACTACATGCCACCACAGCCATTACAACACCCCACAAGGGAGACCTGCCCATGTATCTCAGCATCCTGTCTGCAGCTATTGCCTCTGAAGTCCAATCAAATATCTCTTTTTGAAAAATACCTGTTCATTTGTAAGACTTACAGATTTGAGAAAATTATATTATTGATAAACCAGTAACAAAAAAATAAATTGTGGGCTCACTAGAACTGCAGAAAGTCCAAGAGCTTTAAGTTTTGCCCAGCACTGAGACAAGAGGGAAATCCTGGCCCCACTGAGTGTCAGAAGAGCCAGACATCACCTTGAGCATGGTCAGTTGAAGAGGTTTATCTTTCTCTGCAGGTCCTGGGCCAGCAGAGCAGCACAGTCTGTGCCAGCCCTCCCAGGGAGGTTGGGTGTGCAGGGGCAGGACTGGCTGGCACACAGGCTCTGCAGGCTGCAGGCTGCCTGACCTTGATGGTATATAGTCTTACCAAGTGTCTCATCTCAGAATCAGACATGTCTAATGAAAAGGAGAAAGAGTTCCCAGGATAGTTGGTTTGTTTTCCTTAAAGAAACCCAACCAACTAAACAAACAAAAAACCCCTTTGTTTTTCAGGTCTAACTCATCTGAGACCTATGTCCTCCTGTCCTGCCTGTTCCTTCCCTCCTCACTGGCTACCAGAGCCTTTTCTCCAGACATACAATACATTTGGTCTATAAAGAGACCATTCTCCATGTACAGCTGCATTTGAGTAACTCTCAGAGGCTCTGAAGCACAGCCAACATGCAGAAATATAAAACCCAAGAGGACTGAGCCTTGTTTCACCTGAGACAGGTTTATCTTACACACAGCCCTGTTCTCTGAGGGAGCTGATCATTTCCACTGAGCCATAAGAAACAGACATTTTTGACAAGATGTTTCTGGACTCAAACCCAACCAGAGGCTCTTGATTTTGTGCAGGGTTTTTCAACTCTATTTTGTTGGAATGCCCTGTATTACTGTAATACTCCCACAGTTAGGGGTATTTTCCTCAGTTAGGCCTAAAAGAGAAGAATTATGGATTAAAATATGAAACAAATGATAAATCACTTGTGTGCTGCTGGTAGGAATTCAGATACGATGATTATAAGTGCTGAGGAAAATGCCTGAACAGAACATAATCAAAAGAAGGGATAAGCTCTACAGTGTTATAGTCATCTGAGCAGAGACTGCACAGCCCTAGCAGCAGGGTGGAAGCAAGAGCTGCATTAGATTCTGTGTAACCCACAACAATTTCATGCTAAATACACAGCCCACAATGTGAAATTCCCACAATGAAGAACACACATATAGCATTTCCAAAGCAAGTTACAGAGGCACCCTGGAAATTCCAGGGCAGCAGACAAGGGGACTGTATCTCACAGCATTATTCCAAAACCTGAACTAATATGGAAGGCACTGTGCTTGGCTGATGTTTGGGAAGCACACCACAGCTATGCTCTGCTGCCTTTCTTCATGGCCAGCTGCTTTTGAGATGGGATCAGAAGCATTAGCCCTACATAAAAGAACCTAAACCTGATCAAACTGTCACAGTGGTAATCAACCATGGTGCTCCTCTGAGGGTTGGTGTAGCAGAAAGTGAATGAGATTTGTAACACCCCTTCTGTCCCTGAACTCTGAGAATTCAGAATTGTTTTAGCTGCAAGGCTCGGACTAAAAAGGCAGAGAAGCACTACACTAACTCACCCTAGAGGAGAATTACAATGTCTGTCCTGAAATCTGAAACACCATAGCACAGTTTGCTTCTCCATTTTGGTTTCTATCAATAATCTATGCCTCAAATAAAACATGGAAAAATGGAGAATGGGGAAGAGAAAGGATTTTAAGCACACATGGTAGCAGTGGATCTACCTACATCCAAGAAAGAGGAGTTAATTAAAATCACCATAATTTCTTTACTGTTGTTTCTTGAGTCATTGTGAACTAAGAATGGAGTCTTAGCTGCTCCCAAATTGTATTCACCTGGCAGTGAGACTTGTATTTGAGGCAATATCCCCTTTACCAGCACCCACAGCAAATGTAACCTTATATTTCAGTAACCTACACAATGCTCTCTCTTCTTCTAACTTAGCTCAGTGCATGATATGTAAGTTTACTCTCACATAGCACAGCTGGTCCACATTCACAGACAGGAGAAAACTGTGCATATAAACTATGCTGGAGGCATAAGGAATAACCAGAGCAGTTTGGAGCAAAGCAGAGAGAGAAAATGGGATATAGAAACACCCAATTTGGTACCTTAGACTTCTTTAAGCTTAACACCCTGCTGCTGGCTACAGCCAGTGCATATGTCTCTTTCTCTTCCACGTGCCTCTCTAACTGTCCTTTCATAGTGGAAAGATATTTTTCCTCATTTTTATGGTGATTAGCTTGTTCAGGGAATTATAAAGCTGAGTCTATCTTTCATCATCTTATGTAATTTTGTACTAATGGCTTTAAAAATGACACAGCGACAGCACTCGTTCTGTTCTCCTCTCTGAGACAGCCCACACACATCATATACAACTGCTCCCACAGTTACTTTCTCAAGTAATCCCATTAATACAGTGCAGAATAGTCCCTCAGGCATCATCTCAATAACTCTTCTCTGTTCAGGCTTTGTGCTGTTTTTCTCTCGCCCTTTGCTCTCCTAGTTCCTCGTAATTACTGTCTCTTCATGCTCCCTCTGTGCACCCATGAGAAGCCTTAGTCACTCCCAGTGATGCTCCTGGCCACATCCAGCCTGTTGATGGGACCATAATGGTTTTTGCCTTTTGTTGTGCTGTCAAGTAAATTTTTTAAGAGCTTCATTCAGATAAGCAAAAGATATTCTCCTTTCACTGCCTGGCTGTGATGTGACAAACCTTGAGCTCACTTCATGTGCCTGGACCATGGCAAGACTGATATTTGTAGTTTTCTGCTCTTGGTTCCACAGTACAAGAATATATTGCAACAAGTTTGTGCAACAAGCTGACACACTTTTTCTTCTCTTCAGAGCTGCACTGACCTCTTTAGATTAACATGATGCCTCATCCTAATTGACTCACTCCTGTAGCTTAGCTAAATTCAAACTGTCTTCTTTAAATCCTGTAATGTAAACAATACATTTTATTGCCACAGCTACATGGACATTAGTTAAAACAACTTTACATTCTGAAAACAGCTACATGATGTTGCTGGTTTATGTGGTTTTGGCAAGAACACTTTTTCTCTTTAAGCACTGCCACCTCTTGCTCTCAGACACGGCTGCTGCACTAACCATTAGCAGGTCGGGCCAGTATCACTGCTGAAAAGTTTACAGAAAGCCATTCCTAGACACTGGCAGAGGAACAGATTCCTAATAAGGCAGAGCCCAAGCTGCCCTGTGCTATGGGATGATACCCAGACACCACAGCAGGCTGAGTTCACCTGCAGAATCCTCTGCACAACACAGCTCAGCTCTGTGAAAGCTCTTGATGTATTTCATGCACTTCTGCATGTGGACACATCTTTATATTGGACTCCCTGAAGCCTCTGCATGCAAACACTCACACTGTGGGCCTGTCCCCCCTAGAACAACCCAAGCTACTGACACACAGTGAGAGGACAAACTGCTGTCCCACAAGCACCAAGTCTGGGCCTCAGTGCTGAGCTTGCTCACAAGGCCAGTACCTTAACAAGAAGAAAGTTTCTCTCTTTAGCTCTTCTCTTATTATATTTTGCTAAAATGCTTTTAACAACCTGTAGTAATTTTCTGTGCTTTCAAGCCAGGATCTCAAAGCACCTGAAAAACCCTTTCCTTCATCTTTTGTGGTGAGTTCAAGGAGACACAGAGGGATAGGGAAATTATGCCTTTGAATCTAAAGCTGTGCTCAAAAATCTAAATCCTGACTCTGCCCATGACAAACAAAGCAACCAGCTGGTGGGAGAACAGCACATCACTCCAAACAACTGCACTATTAGAACATCATCCATTGACACCTTCTTTAAATGATCTTTAAAAAAAAAAGGGATATGCAGCCCATCAAAACAGCTTTTCAGTGATGCACTGGGAGAGTCTCTCCATGTGCACAAAACCCAGGCTCAAATAGTTTTCTCTGTATCATTCCCACTTCCCTTTCACCTTGAAAAGCAAAACACCAAAAAAATATTTAAAAATCAAATCACACAAGACAATTCCTACTCTCCTTTAACCAGTAAAAAACATCAGAGCCAAAGGTAAGATTTCTGGCAGGTTGGGAGTAAAATTTAGTCTGCATGCCACAAATCCGTGGTTAGATATTCCCTGTTATTTTTCAGATAGTCAAGCAAATGATCTTCACATGCACAGGTAAGTCAGTACATACTTATTGATTCTTGGACATGCCTATAATTGTGATAATCAGTTAGAAAAGTTACCATGTAAAGCCTTTGCAAAATGTGTAACTTACAGTTCCATTGCTAAAGAGGACTTACCTTTAAGGACTCCCAGAGGGGAAACTGTACCAGAGAGAAAGGAATCTGGAGAGGTGGGAAAACAAGAAAAAAAACCAACAACAATGTTACAAAAGCAAATTGGGTTGGCATGTTCCTCAACTGGCTAAATTAGGAACAGTTATTGTTCCCTCAGTGAACTGCAGCTTATTACATTTACAAATCTTTACGGACACTTTATGTACACTGCCATTAAGTGACTGGTTTCACTAAAGCAGTTTTACTTTGTTTATCACATTCCCTGCTGAGAGGTTAATGTATTGTTACCAGGGTGGCCTAGAAGAGCAATAAGCAGTATGATCTAGTGCAGGGACATTCTTGGTTTGACACTCAGCCAAGAAAGCCATAAGGATGGTTCAAGAAACACGTTCCCAAGGCCAGGAACACTGCTTGGCAAACAAACATCTTCAGCAATGCACACTCTCACAGATGCTGAGCTGAAAACAGTTGTGCTCCAACCAGGGCATCAGTTGCAAAAACTTTTCTGAACATCTCCCAGTGATATCCCATTAACAAGTTCCCTTGAGAATGAAAAGCAGGTTGTGAAGAGCTACCACAACCCAACTAAAACCCAAGGGAGAAACTTGGTGGTTCTCTTCTCACTGCCTGTAACATGAGGTTCTTCTGTCCAGCAACAGTCTGTGTC
>NW_008658697.1:37645-42832 GCF_000695815.1 Acanthisitta chloris
GCCTGTGCATTTCCAGGTCCTTTACACATTTTGCCCTGATAAACACCTCACGACCAACTCTCTCAGCACATGGAGAGAAAAGCAAATGTATGTCTCAGTCAGCTGTGTAGGCTTAGCAGGGCTAACACATGTGACAAGTCACTTTGCACTGTGAACAGTGATTCTTTGCAACAGGAGACATCACTTTCCAAGGTCATGCCTTACAGTTTCTTCCTCTTCAAAGTTCTCCACTAAATTCTTCCTTGTCCTTCACCACTCTGACAACTCCTGTCCAACATCCACCTCTGGTACCAACCTGCCTGTGCTATCTCCAGGCTGAGTATCTCAAGACACCTCAGAGAAAGGGTTTCCTAGGAAAGCACTAGGCTGTCCTACAACTGTCCTACAGCTGTATCTGCAGGTCTGGTTTGCTCCTTCCTAAAGCTTCTGCAGTTATCTCCTCCACTTCGACAGCAAGTCAGCCCCAGGTTCAAATCTTCTTCCAAGTATCTATTTTCTTCTGCTTTTATCTTCCTTCCCCAAACACAAAGCATTTGTTTTCCCCTTGTTTAGGCTGATTTTGCAGTTCATGAATCAAATGATTAGTCTCACCTTTTGCCATGAAAAGGAGTAGATACTCTAAATGAATCATGCTTAGCTAATGCAGATATCTTTGCTCTGAATAATGTCAGGTTAAAAACATTCACTAGAGATATGAAAGGCTTATTAAACCCAAATCCAAGCTACACAAAGGAATCTGAAATGGTACATCCATTCAACATCACAAGAGTTAAAGAGTATTGTCTGCCTCACTCTGTTGCAACTAATGATTAATAAATGAGTCTATTAAGTTAATCTGCCAGACAAAACTAAGCTTGACAGACACCTGCCACAGAAAATTTGTTATCTATTCAGGCAGGAAATGGCAGTGAGAAGAAATCAATGTCACTGCTGTACATTGAGCTGACAAACTGAAATCTCAGAGGAAGTTTGTCATCTTGGACAATGAGCAATATCCCTGGTGGCATCTCAGAGCCCCACAATAAAGGTCAGACATGGCTCTTATTTATCATGGTCTTGAAATTCAGAGCCCCTTAATAAAGGTCAGACACGGCTCTTATTTATCATGGTCTTGAAATTCTAGTGTAGCAATTAAATTTCATTTTTAATACTGGGTGAAAAAGTCCAGTTATTTGACAGTAATGTGTGGTAATACATTTAAGAGAAGGCATATATATCCACATGCTGTGTATCACTGTTGGAGTGCTATGGCATGATTTCTTTGCAATTTAAATTAATAAAGGTCAGACACGGCTCTTATTTATCATGGTCTTGAAATTCTAGTGTAGCAATTAAATTTCATTTTTAATACTGGGTGAAAAAGTCCAGTTATTTGACAGTAATGTGTGGTAATACATTTAAGAGAAGGCATATATATCCACATGCTGTGTATCACTGTTGGAGTGCTATGGCATGATTTCTTTGCAATTTAAAATAAAAAGCAGCATAACCTTCTATTATCTAGGCCAAAAAAGATGGGGAGGAAGAAACAATAACCAATACATTTGCTTCAAATCTGTTAAAAGAGAGAAAAGGGAATGCTCTGTATCCAGCTGTACACCAAACAAAACAGCTTTCAAACAGTCTCCAAGTTTTGCTTCTTTATGCTGGCAAATGAGTGGTAAAATTATTCAGCTGTTAATAAGACAACAAGGGAAGCTTTTGACATAACCTCCTTTTTATCTCCTAGCTAGAAGCATTTCAATCAAAGAGGAAATTTGTTTGATTTTCAGTATTAGTGGTGTTTGTTTTCCATGTCCTGCTCAGCAGGGACCAGAGCTGGATGGGGATTATCAGCTTCCCTTTTCCCCGCACACCCCACGAGATGTGGTGATGTGAACCTTCCAAAATGCCTGGGAAGATTTTGGGTATATGTCAGTGGGACCTGCACAGCCACTGGGCTCCCTCCTCCCTCTCCAGGGTGGCTGCAGGATAAGGGGCTAAACATTCATAAATCACACTAACAGAGTTTGAAAACTTGCAAAAGCCAAACAAACTGGGAAGCAACACCACCAACCACCAGAGCAGCAGCACCTTTGCTGCACTAAGAACATCCTAATGAGATGTCCTCCAGTTATCGGAGTTGCCCACTGGAGCCTCTTTAACAACATCTTGACTTAAAAACAAACCCCACACAAGCAATTTCATGGGTACTGGAATGAAAGGGAGTGTGGCTTCCTGC
The DNA here is from genome assembly GCF_000695815.1 of Acanthisitta chloris. Taxonomy (NCBI): domain Eukaryota; kingdom Metazoa; phylum Chordata; class Aves; order Passeriformes; family Acanthisittidae; genus Acanthisitta; species Acanthisitta chloris. The sequence continues at coordinate 39,867 of NW_008658697.1, forward strand.
AGATTTGGGTTTTGTCATCAGATTCTCTGAAGACAAATCATTTCCAAGCCGCGTTCGGCAATCTTCCCATGACAAGGACTTCCATCACAATTCTGCTCAAGACCTAATCCACAGCCCTCGTTAGAAGTTCAGTTCCTATTGCAAGCCTTCCCTCAAACCCCTTAACCACCTCTATTCTCCCCTCATACACATATTTTCAAGAAACTTCAAGGAGCTTCAATTTATCTTTGCAGCCTCTGCCCTTCGGCCACGTTTCTGAGGTGGAGATGCGAAGGGCTGCAGAGGCTGCTGTGTGTCCATGTGTGCATACACCCTGCTTGCATAAGCCCTGTTTCCCTAAGAGACCAGACTAAACAGCCCACACCCAAAAGGAGGATTAATATATGCAAAAAGAAATTTCTCTGCAAAGAGAGCTCATCCATGGAAAAGCCTTCAGATGGTTTATTGCCCTTCATTGCTCTCCCATGACAGCTGGGACAAAATCTCTCGGTCTGAGGATACTTCTCAATTTGAACACTTACAGCATTTCATTCCTACTTGGATTTTGCTTCTTAAAAGCAAAGCTCCTCAGCAATGAACAGAATCACACCCTGCTAGGCAGTGATATTTCTGCCTGAAATAGGCTAAGGCAACAATAAAAAATGTGGTCCACATATGTGGGTAACTGGCTGCCAGCAAATATGAAACCCTGGCAAGCTCCACCAACCTCTCATTCGACATGAATATAAAATAGACAGAGAGTACCAGTTCTCATGTCTGGCTTAATGTTATATAACTGTGCTGTTTGTTCAACAGAGTCAACCCTTACACACACAAAAAAAAGTCAAGTTTAAAGCCCTCAGACAGCTGCAAATCATTATTCTAAAATGTTTTATAGGTTAGTGAAATTATCATTTGCTTTGGTCCCTGTAGCCCTTAGCACCTGATGCCTAACTTAAGGTAATGAACTTTGCAGATTCTTATTTCTACAGATCTACTTAATTCCCTTGATACAGAAGGATTTTAAAAGATTATTTTTAATAAGTTACTTTTAGAAATGCCTTCATTTTACTGCCAGAGCAACAGATCCACACATCTTGCTCCTAAAGACAAACACCAACCTGCAAGTACTGGAGATTGATGACAGAGCAAAAGTCCTCCCACCAAGGACTGTTTAATTAAATAAAAGAAATTTAAGGAGGAACTTGATAATACTCTTTGCAACTGCAACACAAACATTTTAAAGTACGTCAAAATTCACCTATCTGATATCTGATGCTAAATTGCAAGCTGACATTGTCCTGAGGAAACCAGCAGCCAGGGAACAAGGGCAGAATGCTGAAGGAGTGGCAAAGAAGGGGGAGAAGAAGCAAAAGAAAAAACCCAAGACCTCATCAGCCCCTTCAGAACTGGGATTCCCTTCCAAATATGAGAATTCTTTCACACAAAGAGGAAACAGATGTCCATGGCTGGAATTTGCATGTGGCTTTATTCTCTTCTAGGATACAATAAAACTACTCTTCTTCTCATCCTCCAAGCTAGAAATTAAACAGTGGCATGTCATGCAGAGTCCAGCTGTGCTTTCTACCTCCAACCTTTATTAGCAATATATTTAAAAAGAAGAAGAAAAGAGAGAGAGAAAGAAAGGGGAAAACTAAAATAGCCTAAGAAATGAAAAACTGTGGTATGTGTTCTCAAAACAATATAAAACCTACAGATGTTCTTACTAATCTGTGGCACATGTTTGTTTATTCAGGTTTTCCCTGGTCAGCAGGCGTTGCTCTCCAAAAGACTTATCTGTTTTTACAAATGTTAGAGTAAATACTGAGGGAGAGATTGGCATAAATGGCCAGAGGAACAGGCTCACCTCGTGAGAGCTTTCTCAATGTCCCTGCAACTGCACCTCCATCCCACAAACTGTCCTCACCTCTGTCTCCACTGTTGCCTACATTAAGAGAGATGGGAGAAGAGCAAACAGTTATGAAGGTGATTTTGATAGTATGAATATCACAAAGGCCAACAGCAAGAACATCTGCTCACTTCAGGGAGAACATACTGCAGTGATCCTGGCACAGCTTTCAAAGTTGGACCTAACTTGTCACCTGCACTCACTGTGACAAGGACAGAGATGCTATCACCACTGAACCTGTATTTATGAGGAGTACTCCACCACAGTGTCTGAGCTGCAGGTGCCAAACTGTGCCCTCCCCACTGCAATTACAAAGCAAAGTCTAATCACCCATTTCTATATATCAAACACTATAATATTTTCCAACGATACATACACAGCAAATCATTACTAAATATCAAACACTACACTATTTTCCAACGATACATACACAGCAAATTTCAGGAGTATCTTCCCTTTACCTCAGTCCCTTTTACATTCCTTTTCTTTTTTTTGAACCACCTTCTCTATAAAAGATAGTTTTTTTCAAATAGATTCAAGTTACAGCAGAATAAACCAACTCTGTCAGCCCACTGGAGTTAAACATTTCCGTTAATAATCACAGTAAATCTAGTTCTGGTTCAGACCTCCTAAAATTCTTCACACACTTGCCCAATACATCTGGATTACGATAAACTGATGTTCCAGCTATAAATATACTTTCCCTAGGATGGGATTTGAAAAGACAGCACGAAATCAGGTAAGCCTCTCCCCTGGTCATGTCAGAGGTCATAGCTATAGCCACCACCACCAAGACTTGCAGCTTTCCACAGTACTGACTGAAGGTGAAGTTGCAGAGGAGCTCAGCACAGCAATCATCAATGCTATACCCCAAAGCCAACAAAGTAGACTTATTTCCTTTCAAAGCTTCAATTAATACCACCTCCCAGATCCTCCTTGATAAATTGCAGATTTCACAAGGATCCTAATGAAGGCAATTTGTAATCTTAACACGACCAAAATACTGTTAAAGCCATCAGCTCAGTTCCTGCAGCTCTGGGAGATGGAAGGTGGGATCAAAAAAGAAAAGGGGGGGGGA
>NW_008658697.1:42888-57177 GCF_000695815.1 Acanthisitta chloris
GGGCTTTGTTAATAAACACTGATGCAATTAGAAACAAAACTTTTCAGGCATGTATGACACCAATGGCATAGCAATGCCCAGGGAAGATCTTCCCTTGGCTTCATTCCTTAAGGAAAACAGTGAAAGATCAAGCTCAGACACAGCAACTTTCTATAAGACTGGAGAAAGCCAAAGAGAGGTGGAAGCCCATGGGAAGCTGAGCCATCGCAGGGAAAAACATCAACTGGTATTTGCAACAAACAACTTTGCACAGCTCTTTGGTGTTGGATGTGTGACTCTGCAGCACTGCCAGAGGCAAAGGAATGGCATTTAGGGTGGTAGAAACATTGATCTCAATAATGCCAGGAGTATCATTAAAACAAAGGGTTCAGATCATACACCAGCAGCCACCTAAGGTAATCAGAAATTCTCTCATTTTCCAGCAAGTAACATTAACCCTGTGTGAGCTGGGAGACAACTGCAAGCTATAAATGGGAAGAAACAGAAAATTCCTGAATTAAACTCATTATTCTGGTTCAGACATCCACTAACCCTCAAATAAATATTTGCACCTTGCTTCCTCTGTTTCCCCAGCTCTAACCCCAAAGTATTTCCACTTGTCACCTGGCATATGTGAATGTTTGGAAGTAAATTCCTTTCCAAGACAAAACATTATGTGCCCTCTGGGGTTGCTTAATTTGGTTACAAGCCATTCTCACAGATGTCCTTTGGACCTGTGTGGCAGAACTTCACATACAACAGGATTTTCTTTTAAACAGCACCTCACCCTTGTTATAAAAGCAGCACATAAAGGACATTATATAGAGACAGATAAATACAAGGAAAATTCTATCCAGTTTTCCCTCTTAGAAAAAGGGTTTGTGATCAAAAAAGAAAAGGGGGGGGGGAAAAAGGGAAAGACACTTTTTCTGGAAGGGCAATGTTGATCAGTGAAGGGGAAAGAAACAGTAAGAGATCCATGTTCCCAAAGCATGGGAAAAAGAGAAGCACTGAGGCAGATGCACAAATTCAATGCAGGCTGGATTGATTTAAGAGAGCTTAATGATCACAGAGCCCTAACTTTGCACACGCGTGAGACAAACCATCATTGAGCTATTGAAGGCTCTTTCCTCAAAGAAACAACATTAACAGCCTCAAATTCCACCCCCACCCCCTTTTTGAACCAGCCTTTACTTTGTTGGGAGAACAAAATAACTATTAGAGATTGTACAATGTCAGCCACAAAAGTCGATTTTATTGGATTTCAAACCCGAGCTCGACTGAGCAGCCCCTAATTACACAAATAATATCCATGTTCTCCCATTTTCCAACAAATAAGCACTAAAGGAGACGCCTGTTTTGCTATTCATTTTTAACAGCTTATTAAAAACCCCTCAGCAAGAACAGGAATATGCTGACACCGATGTGTACATGCTGTTTTCAAGGCGCAGATAAAAATCTTGTAGGATAAACGATGAGTTTAGCAGCTCTAGAAGAATGAAGGTATTGTTTAACAGGAAGCAGATGTATGTCAGATGGCAAACTCATTAAAGTGTCCCATCGTTAAAGGAAACGGGATAACAACGAGCCATCTGAAAAAACCCGAACTGATCAGGAAATACACAAGCCGCAGCTAATCTCCTATTTATTGGTAGGTAATGCCTTTAAGTCATGCACATGCATTGAGTTTAGGACCATGAAGGACTAATCTTTGTTCTCATGAAAAAAACCAACATAGGAGCAGAACCCAAGAGCATGGAGAGCAGCATTTCTGGAAAAAGTCTTCTGAGGAAAAAGTCTAACATTTGGAGAAGCTATTACATCAGTCTGTGGGTGCACACACACATGGCCAAGTGCTGCTGTCCAGGCAGCACATCAGTTCACTGACTTTGAGAGCATTTTAATGCACATTTTACGTACATGTAACATTATAAATACAAGTATAATTACAAAAATGCTTTATGAAAGGCACCTATCCAGGGAGAGCCACAGAGAAAAAATATTCTTAAGCAGACACTGCACTGACAGACTTGCAGTATCACAGAGTTCAACAGTTCCTCAGGTGAGGATTCTGTAGGAGATACAAGGGCCTAAGCACAAGGAATTAAACAAGCAGCACAGAATCACAAACAGAATCATTGGGGTTGGAAAAGACCTCTAAAGTCATCAAGTCCTACCGTTCTTCCAGCACTGCCAAGTTCACCACTAAACCATGCCCCTAAGTGCCACATCTGTATTTCTTTTAATGGGTGGTGACTCCACCACTGCCCTAGGCATCCTGTCCCGGGGTCTGGCCACTGTTTTGGTGAAGAAATCTTTCCTAATATCCAATCTAAACCTCCCCTAGTTTCTTTTCACCCTATGACTTGTTACCTAGGAGAAGGGACTGAGCCCAACCTGGCTACAATCTTCTATCAAGCAGTTATAGAGAGTGATAAGATGCTCCTCGAGTCTCCTGTTCTCCAGGCTGAGCCCCTCCAGCTCCCCCAAACACTCCTCATCAGACTTGTACTCCAGCCCCTTCCCCAGCTCTGTTGCCCTTCTCTGGACAGGTTCCAGCACCTCAATGTCTGTCTTGTAATGAAAGGCCCAAAACTGAACACAGGATTGGAATCAAAGACAGCATGTTTGATTCACAAGGCAGGTGGATCTGTGGAGAGGAGTGAGAGTATTGCTTCATCCAGCAAATATTCAGTCTAAGAAACTTGACAACAGTGCAGCTGTAATTCCACTGACATCAGCAAAGGAACTCTTGTCCTCAGAGTAACAGCCACAAAAAAAAAAAAATAGCAGACTGGGAAGAAACATGTGTTTCTTCCTTCCTGGATGTATCTCAACCTATAGTAGTTTGGTTACAAATGTCTTGTTACTACGTTATGATTACAACTACAACACAGCAGCTCTCACCATAAAAATTAAATACATCTCTTGCCAGGAGTTTTCTGAGTAACACTAAAGAAATTTAGAAGAGAAAATCCAAATCTGCCTTTGCATATGGGCCCGATCCAAAGGTGATTGAAATCACTGGGAATTCTGCACATGTGGTTTCAACAGCTTCTGGATCAGGACTGAAACTAAAGATGGAGCAAAGAGGAGAGAGCAGATGCAAGAGTTCTAGTGTGCAACACAAGGACCAGCTAATCTGGATTCTACCATGTCCTTCCCAGGATGCACAGACCCAGAGTCATGGTGAGAGCAGGATTTAGGATGTACTCTTATTAGCTTCTTAAGAAAACTCCCTGCTTTTACAGAATGTTCACAACAGTCCTACTTGTATCTGAGCCCAAACTGAACACTTAAATACAACTTCAAGTCCCAATATAGTTAACATAAGCTAAGCAAATTCTTTTGAATGTTTTACTGAATACAGACTTTGGTGTTCTGCTGCATTGCTGGCCCTGGTTATCTGGTAAGGGTATTCCTGCTTAATTGACTTTGTGGAGGAAGAAAAAAACTAAAACCAAACCAAACAAAAATGAATAATAAGCAAATGTTGCTTTAAACAAAACACCTCATGGGCACTCTCGAGAAAATTACTCCATCGATGCTAGTGGAAAATAAGTATTAATGGAGTAACTACTGTAAACCAAGTTGAAACTTCTCTGAAGTGTGAGCCCTGTGCAGTCCTGTGTGTGTATCTCACATCATTATCTCCATCATGTGGCAGAGAGAAAGAATGCAGATTAATGTCACATTTAGGAAATACTGTTCGTGCAAAGGTGTTTTACTTATCTTACACACATGTATACACGTTCAAAATTTTGTGAGGATCTCTCAAAACAGAGCTTTGCTAAGCTTCCTTCTGTGACTGCTATTTTCAGCAGTTTAGGAAGAGCCACACCTGCACTGCACACCACAGGTAAAAGAAGGAATAGCCTTGTCTTGTGAGGTGCTCTCAGTCTGATGGGCAGTGTCCCAGTGAAGCAAAGGGAACATACCCATGGGACACACAGGGAAGGTCCAGCAGCTCAGGGTGAGTGGTCCATCCCACAGCAGCCTAAATGCAAGGCAGTCCAGGTGGAGTTAAAGAACTGACCTTCACAAACTCCTCAAAAGAGTTTGCCATGTCTGATCTCTGCTGGTGTTAGCTGAATAGGAGCTGGTTCTGCAAAGCACTAAAACACACATGTAATTTCCCACCTCTTTACAGAGAATCAGTTAAATATATCCCTAAGTCCTGTACTGAACAGTCTGACTATCCTGTGTGCCTGAAATAAGACAGGACTATTTTTTCTCCCTCATCTGCCTCTTTGATTTTTTAGCAAACAGTTGCATTGCTTTTGCTCAGCCACAAGACATGGTCTTGCAGAAGTCACCAAGTGAAATGATCTACTAGCTTATAACAATATGATCTCTTTTCTCTGGTGACCAGTGACAGGATCCAAGAGAGTGGCCTGAAGTTGTGTCAGGGAGGTTTAGATTAGATATTAGAAAAAGGTTCTTCCCCAGAGGGTGTTTGGGCACAGGAACAGCTCTCCAGGGTCACATCCCCGAGCCTGACAGAGCACAAGAAGCATTTGGACAATGCTCTCAGGCACATAGGGTGATTCTCAGGGATGTCCTGTGCAGAGCCAAGGGTTGGACTCAGTGATCCTTGTGGGTCCCTTCCAACACTGAATATTCTGTGATTCTGTGTAACGATCTCTCTTAACTTTTCCATAACAAAGCTTTCCTGAACTGCAGCTACAGTTCCACCAACTTTAATCCGATTCTACATTACAAAAGACCTAATCTAAAACTCATTACAGTGAGCTGAAAAATCACAGCAAGCCTTTGAAACGAGCTGTGAGCAGTCAGACAATGCACGTACAGATACAGGAAGGATGGTTCCTTTACTGGTTTTTTTTACCCTCTATAATTCTTTTTTGACAGTTTAACCAATTCTGCAGACTCTGTAACTATTTAAACAGGAAGCCCCCTGGACCCAGAAGACCTCCCTGCCTATGCAGCTGGAGAGTTACTCTGCTCCTAATGGAGCATTTCTCCCACCCCCACCCAAAGGTAGCAGCTGTACAATGTCGGGTTGGACACTGCGGGGCCACCTGGGACTTGCTGCCCTCCCAGGTGTGGACTTGCAGGCTCGTCCATGGCAATTGAGCCCCTGGGAAAGCTGTCTCACTGCCTGCATCCCCCAACTTCCTGCCTGTCAGCAAGCTGGGAAAAAACTTTAGCGAGGCTGGCTGGACACACAGATCCAGTGTGCAGAGAGCAGGGAGGGTTTGCTTTCAAGAACCTCTCGCAAGTTTTCTCGAAGAGCCTAATCCTGTTTGCACAACAGCAGCACCATTCTAAGACCTGTGGATATAAAAGCCCTAACTCTCAATGATTTGCTTTAATTCATTTATAAAGAAGATGCTTTCACCATAAGCCTTTGAATTCATTTGCATGTCTTTATAGAGCCACATTTCCATATGCCTTGAGGAGACCTCATAACCACAATATTAAGCTGTAAAGCTAAACCAAAACAAATTCTCACACTCAGTTAGCCAACTTGGACATGAGGAAAGTGTGCCAGAGTATGAGCATGGGAATAAGATCAAGAGGAACAAGGGTGCTTTGGTGGGGGCAAGACCTAAACAACTGGAACATCCCAGGTGCACCCAAACCTTTATTTTCTTCATTTGCTAAGTTTGCACAGCTATTCACAGTGCCCAGTTACAGGTCTGGGCTATCTGCAGGGCCTGAGGGAACTGAACTGCAGAGCACAACAGCAGCTAACTCTTGTTCTATGAATTCCTGCTTATAGCTGTGATCAGCAAAGTAGACACTAGCAAGTTTCCATTTACCAGTATAAATCATCTCCTCCATACTTGGCAAAGCACTGAAGCACATGGTTAGCCATGCTAGAGCTAATTTTCTTCCCAGTGGCTAGTGCAGGCCTGTGGTTTGGATTAGTGCTGGAAACAGTGTTGATAACTGAGAGATGTTTTCATTATTGCTGGGCAGTGCTCAAACGGAGCCAAGGCCTTTTCTGCTCCTCACCCAATGCCACCAGCAAAGGGGTGAGGGAACATGGAGCTGGGGGACACATAGCAGGTACAGCTGACCTCAACTGATCCAAGAGATATTCCATACCACTTGGTGTGATGCCTAGCACATAAAGCTGGAGAAAAAGAAGGAAGGGGGACATTCAGAGTGATGGTGTTTGTCTTCCCAAGTCACCATTATGTGTGCTAGAGCCCTGCTTTCCTGGGGATGGCTGAACACCTGCCTGCCCATGGGAAGGGGTGAATGAACTCCTTGTGTGGCTTTGCTTGTGTGCTTTTGCTTTAGCTATTAGACTGTCTTTATCTCAACTCACAAGTTTTCTCAATTCTACTCTTCCAATTCTCTCTCCCATCTCACCAGGGCAGGGAGTGAGCTGCTGTGTGGAGCTGAGTTGCCAGCTGGGGTTAAACCATGACAACAGCTTTCACTATTGCTGACTAGGAACAATATGATGCTTTAAAAACATTAAAGACCAAACACAAACAAGTTCTTACACTCCATACTCTTCTTCACACTCCCAACTTCCCATTAACCTAAAAGCTCTTCCAGAGCTGGAGCTGAGCCAAAGTGTTTTGTCAAAACGATGCCTAAGCAAAGTGTTCTGCTTATTTGGGGCTGCAACCAACATGGTGAAGGAAGAGAAAGCCAAGGAATATTGTCGAAGCTTATATGTGCATTACTTTACATACACAACAAAGAACTCAAAGTGACCTCAAACACCTGAGAGAGGACAAGCCAAGGTAACAACACAACTGCAGCTCCACCAAGAGGCTTTAGCATCGCAACCAGCAACAGAACAATCCAAGTCGTGAGTGTAACTGCCAGGGCCCCATGATGGGATCAGCTCCCACCATTCCCAGCACACTCCTCTCTCACGCAGCAGGTCAGAGCACAGCATCTGCTGCACTGATGGTCCCTTTAAGAAATGTACTTCTGTGGAAAACATTGACACCAAAAGGAGAAAGCCAAACTGCACGCCCACTGCAGCATGGCCTCCAGAGGGAACGGGATGGGAAATGCTGCTCTCACAGCTTTAATTCATTTAAAGAACATTTTGCATCCAGAAGGTTCCACTGAGATGATTTCTTTTCCTCATTGGTTTTGCAGCCATGTCAAATGTCCATCACAGCCAAGTGGCAGATCTGCCAATCCCCTGCTGTCACAGGTACATAATACTCACAGTGGCTCAAGTTGTGTTGCCAGGTACAGCCTTTTGTCTGTGATACACAGCAGTCGATGGGATTTACATATATATGGTTTGAACCACACACTTCCCAATTGTTTTCCAGCTGGGAAACAGTGAGTGGTGAAATAATTTTCATGCTAACAGGCACTACTTGAGAAGAAAGGAAATCAAACACGAAAATGTTGGTTGGGGAAATAGCCAGACATTCCCTAACCATGAGGAAACTCCTGAAATTTTACCTTTTCACTCCACAGTAGAGTTGAAACTGCTTGAGAAACCTGCCCCTAGGTAGGTCTCCAGAACAGTTTCTGTAGCATTAGAAAGCCTTATCCTGGGTGCTACTCACAGCCCCCATAAAGCATGGATAATTTCATAGAATCATAGAATTTTAGGGGTTGGAATGGACCTTACAAATGATCTCATCCCAACCCCCTGCCATGGGCAGGGACACCTTCCCACTAGACCAGGTTGCTCAAGGCTTCATCCAGCCTGGCTTTGAACACTGCCAGGGTTGGAGTATCCACAGCCTCCCTGGGCAACCTGTGCCAGTGTCTCACCACCCTTAGAGTAAACAACTTTTTTCTAATATCTAACCTAAACTTCCCCTCCTTCAGTTTGAACCCATTACCCCTTGTCCTATCATTGCAGTTCCTAACACAGAGTCCCTCTCTGGCTCCTTGTAGCCCCTTCAGATATTGAAAAGTTGCTATGAGGTCTCCACGCAGTCTTCTCTTCTCCAGGCTGAACATCCCCAACTTCCTCAGCCTGTCTTAGCTCAGATCTTCACCCTGACTGACATCTACCTGCCCAAACCAATAAAACTATGATGCAGTATCTGAAGAAAAACATTGATCTGACCAAAGACATGGTGTCCCAGAGGTTGCATTGCAACTTGGACTCAAGAAACTGGGCAGCAGGCAGTATGATAAAGAAAAATTAACAAGGAAATTAAGGACCAAAGAGAAAAGGAAGGAAAGCAAAGCTGCTGCCTAATACAAAGAACGAGCTGATCTCAAAGCAAGTGCCTTTTACAGTATAATGTTCATAACCTTTTCGGCTCAAAAGGAACAGACTAGTGTTAGCAGCACATAATATAACCAGGTGACTTATCCCAAGGTTTTTTCTAATGAGATTAGCAAGCTATACATTACAATCCCCATAATGTTTCAACCTCCAGGCATGTTAATTACATTTCTCATTTATCTTCTCTGGGATTTTCTGATGTGTGCCAGAATGCTTTCTTCACTTAAAATGCAATTTTTATCTCAGTGCAAGTGCTAATAGACCACTTCAGACAAAACAACCAAAACCTGCAGAACTCATACAAGAGCAAAAATCAACTGTGGCTTTCAACCAAAGGATATAATTCCATTAACACCTTTCTTCCAATAGTATGAGCAAATGCTGGTAGTGGGCTTTGGGATCATGGAAAGAGCTAAGAAACCTGCAGAACAGTGATACTGATTCTGTGTTCTCACATACAATTAATTTTAAAATCTCAGCTGACCTGATGCCAGTAAATGACCTTTGTTTGGTAGTCATAGAATCACTGAATGGCTCGGGTTGGAAGTGACCTTAAAGATCATCTCGTTCCAACTCTCCTGCCATAGGCAGGGAACTTCCATTATCAGTGTCATTATCATTAGCCTAGGACTAATCTAGGGGAAAGGAGACTCCTGAATTCATTCTGAAATGCTGATGGACATGGTGAAAACAGCCTGTTATGCTGGAAATTTCCAGGAGACTAAGAAAGAGAACCTGAGACACAATGAGCCCCACCTCTACTGTCTGCTTGCACTTCCCCTTCCAGCAGCTGTCGTGGAGGTAAAGGGGTTGGTTACCACTTCCATCCTGCTCCCAAGTGCTTATCACAGCCCCACCACACATTACTGCCCCTGTCCCTCCCAAGCATTGGTCTGGCTCCTCACAGAACTGCTCCATCCCAGCCTGATGCCAAACCAACCAGGTTAAATATGCAAACTACCAACAGGAGGCTGTGATCTCTTCTGCACAGCTGGATCAGAGGATCTTTGAGCACAGCCTAAGGAACAGACAAGGTTGGCTGGTTACTTCCACCACCACCGTGGTGCACCCAGCAGTGACCATCCCAGAGAAGCCCCTGCACATCCCAGAAAAGTGCCTTCCATATGGCTTGTGTCTACAGACCATTTGGAAAGCACAGCTGGGAAGATTCTACCCAGAGCAAGAGCCTTTACAACGTGCTGATTGCAAAAAACCAACAAGATAATAAAGACCTCGTGCCTTGATTTGCAACACGCAGCAATTCACTAAGATAAATGCCAAAAGTCTTTACTGTGGTGGAATAGTTAAATACAATCACAATAAAATTCCACCTGTCAGCTCCAAAAGCACCCCACATGTAGAATTTACACAAGCTGAACTGGAGCTGGTTCAGGGCATGTCATAACAGTCATTTCTGCACTGTGCACTGTTAAAATTGGCCTCAAGATGAATTGAGTGCCTGAAAAGGGCACCCATATTTCAAGCAAACCAGGACATGCTCAGGGGAGTTGGACTGCCCCTTCAGCTGCATTCCTGAGCATTTCATTTTTGCCACTTGCTTTGCATGAAAAATATTTCCAGTACACTTCAAAAAAAATAATTCTGAAATACAGTAAATACAATGTGTGTCAAAACTTCAGAGAAGAAGGGAGAAGAAAGGTGTTAGTTTCTATTGAAAGGATTGTGCATAGCATTATTCCCACCTGCACTCCTAAGTGAAGAGTCAGCACCACAAGCACTTTTTGCTCACATGAATTGTCAGTTCTCAGAACTAAAATATGGTATTGCCAATCTAATCACCTCACATGGAGGTTTTCTGAGTGCTATCCTGTTTTGTTTGTGTTCATGAGGCTTCGCAGCAAAAGTCACTTCTGTTGTAACAGAAGACATTACTAAAATGTAAATAAATAGGGCACTGGAAATTATTTCACTCTTACTCCATTTTTTCTCAAGGGGCTTTAACTCCAGAATTCTCACTGTATGCAGAACTTTTGAACCAAGCCAGTGATGCTGAGCACCCTCATCCTTTTTGCAAGTCAACTTAACTTCAGGCAAACAAGTATGGGGGAAATAATCAGGGAAGGTCTTTCCCAGGAGCTGTGCATTAGAGCAGTCAGCCTGACACAAATGAGTAGAAATCCACTTGGGTTTTCTCAGAAACAAATGCACAAATAGTCTAAGATTAATATGTAATAATGAGCCAATTTTCTTCCATGTCCACAGTCTACACATTCCATATCAGCAGTTCACGTGCACTTCGAAGCCATTGAATTACACTGTCAGCAAAAAATACATTTCAGCTGTAGCAACTAGAACTATTGCTAGTAGCAATTTTGCAGGGAATCTGCAGTGAACCCCATGTCCTCTTTACCCACACAGCTGAAATAAACCTTCAGATGCTCTGGTGCACAGTCAGACACCTTGGTAACGTATTTTTGAAAGGGTATTTTTGAGGTAAATATTTTTTGTAAATGATTCACTTTTAAAATGTTGCTATTCTCACATTCATCTGGATTTTAAAAGAAATTCTCTCTCACAACCTTCAAAAATAGATCTCTCAGGCATCTCTAAGGCTGTATCATTAAAAACAAGAGAGATAGAGAAAGAGAGAGAATCAGATATCTTGGATTTCCTATTATTCCAGGTAACTTATACCATATGCATTACAGCCAACTGGTTAAAACTTCCTCCCCTTTCTATTTCCTGATGCTACCAATATCCAGTTCACAAAATCCACCATTTGGAGAGATACTGAGAAATTCAAATGGCCAACTGGGCTGCACAAGGTCTGGGGTGTCCTCTGGGGAAGCCAGAGGCTCTTTGGGGGATAAGGCACTGAGCAGAGGTTGACAGAGCAGCAAGAAGTGATCACAGACTAGAAAATGAGAACAATGGAAATGCAGCTAAAATTTTGTTGCAGGTCATTTTTGTACCAAACACTTCACAAACAACTGAAGATTTACCCCAGGACCTGCAAATATGGGAAGGAAGGCAAATATCATTGCTTAATTCACCTTAAAAAATGCAGCACAGATGCAGCAAGTTAAGTGCCACTTGGGTGACAGTTTATGCTTGATAAATAAATCATTTCTACACCTGACACAGCTCATCTCTTTCTTTCGTGATAATTATAGTTTTAGAAGCCTCATTTAAGAGGTGCAAATTAATTTCCAAATTCCACCTACTGTCAAAGAGTGTATTTTATTAGGTGATTAATTACCTGCAGGAGCACTTCAGGAGACACCTCGGAGGCAAACAAGGATTGCTGTGACAGCTCCTCTAAGATATTGCTCTGCTCCTAAAGCCCGATGAGCCCAGAGATAAAATAGCTCCATACAGGTGTTATCATATAGCACCTTGGGATGTTTGTGCCTCAGAGAAGTGCATTTCCCTTTTAGAACATGCAAGTAGTTGCCTGGATGCTTTGTGAGAAGTCCCATAAACTGCTGGGGTTGGGTCCACTTCCACAGTGAGGCAGAAAGCAAGAACAGCCATGGGGAACTGCTCTTCTCTCAGCCTCAGTGTACTCCTGAAATCTTCTGTACTCCAAAATATAGACTACTTGGCCTTAGCTTATATGCCTATATGACACACAACTGGTTTCAAATTTCTGGGTCAAACATACTTTTTTAAGTTTTACATGACACAATTACAGTATCATGTAAGGATTCATAGCACGTTTTGCTGCAGTTTTCTTGCTGTTGTTTCAGATCTCTACACTGACCAGAGCTTCCAACAGACCCTGCACTGTCCTCGGTGCAGCAAAAAGATCTCTACATATGCTGTGGAAGTCCACTTTGGTGCCCAGCAATGACAGTGAGAAGAAACCAATGCAGCCCAGCACAGCTTATATACATACCTATGCACCAGGTTCAGGTACCTCGACACACCATTGATGCTGAAAAAATGTCCATAGTAAAACAACTCTTCCAATAACACAAGTGGAGAAACACAGAGGTTAACAAATTTTATAGGCTTTATCCACCTGTTTTACTTAAGTCTCATACCCTACACAACACCCAAAATTGCTGCCAGAATTGCTCTGCTCCCTTGTATTTCTTCATCTTCTCCAAGATCCAAAGGCCACTGACCAAAGGCAGGGCCTGTTCCCAACATGTCTAACCTATTTTAGCAGCCTCTCCTGATGGATGGACTGCACAGATGATCAGCTCAGGTGCTGCTTTGTTGGATAGTTCCCCAGAGCAATTTAATTCATTATTTCTTCACCTCTTCATCACAAGAATAGGAACAGATTTTTCTTTTCTCCTTTGCAGAAAAATTTCAAGTACTTGTCTTTATTTATCATTTTACCTTCCTGTGGCTTTTCCAATGTTCTTTCTCCCTTTCCCACACAAGGACATCAGTCTCAAAGACTGCCAAAGGCAATTCTCACTGTGTATTTCCTCAGCAAACTTAAGCCAGATTGTTAGAAAAATCTGGTTAAGTCTAAACCAACATTAACTCTTCAAGTCTGGGAGTAAAAGAAAACATAGAGTCAGAATAGTCTAAGAGAGATTCTCTCATCTGACAGCAACAAATTGCTTCTGATCTCAGGGTAATTGGAGGTCACAATCTTCCTTCAGTAAGCATGGAAGAGGAAACATCAGAGATGAACATGCCTGAGGTGGGACAAGAGAACAGAAAAACAGATTTCCAAAATCTGAGAACTCACTGCTCTCTGACAAAATAATAATGAAAGACACAAAGTCTTTTTGGAAGCATTTTGCAAAGCTGAGGATATGTGGCAAAGGGAAGGACTGCTCTGGACTCTGAAAAGACCACCTATAGCCAGAATGGATCTACAGCAGTTACAGTTTTCAAGATGTGGAAGTCTAAGCTCTTGACATAACTCTCAGCTAAACACAATCAGAAAGCTACTTGCTGCAATTTCTGTCTTTCTCTCTCTCTCTAAAAGCCAAAAAACCCCAACAACAGCAGCAAAACATAAAAGCCAAAAACCCAACATCACACAAACTTCCCAGAAAAACAGTCAGATCCCTGTGAAGATCAAACTGGAGCTTATTGCTCCAAATCTGCCCTTGATTAAGTATGGTGCCTTCCACCACTCAACAGTTGTTACAAGGTTTGAGAGAAAAGTCTCATCTAAAATGTCATATAACCCAAAAGTAATTAACCAACTCTGACAACCACTGTACTACAAACCCACTTCGACTTAACCCATAGTGTGTGCTGGAAACTTCCAGCTGAACATTCTGTATTTTCTCATTTGCCCACATACACTTGCTATTAAAACCACATGTGGGCACTGAATCATTTCATGGTTCGTTTAGAGACAAACACGCAGAAAATTGTGGGAAACAAGTATAACCCTAAGAGCCTGTGCAAGCCTGTGTAGTCTGAGGCATGTTGTGCTGCAGGAGCTTGAGCTACAGGACTGTGTTATTCTGGGGCTCCAGAAGGAACAGGAGAGAAATCCCCACACATGGACACTGAATTTTGGAGTAGGTTGTTAGCAGACTCAGTCTGTGACAGTTTCAGCCCTCAGTGCCTTGCAAAATGCCACGTGTGTGCTCAACTCTTAGTCCACAATAAAAAACCCTTAAGTGAGGCAGTCACATATAGTCTTTCATTTCTGAAACTGCCTCAGCAATGAGGAGAATTTCCCAACTGCATAGGAAGTTTGGAGCATAACCTCAGGCAAAGCACTCAATCTTTCTGGATCTGACATCTGGAAAAAATGGTCTCCCTTCATCTTGTCCGTTGGACTAGAAGGTCATCAGCTCAAAGATGACCTTTAGCTGAGAGGACAGTCAGTAAAACAGTAAAACTTTGCTTTTGATCATGTTTCTGTGGATTATTCCTATTACAGCAGTGGTTGAAGGACCCAAACATAATGTGCCAGCTCAGATGTGCAATGATAGCACACACGAAGTCCACCTGAGAACACAACCTCTCTCTGTTAACAATTGCTGTTGCATTCAGAAGCATAAATTCCATGAAGGGGTAAAGCTTCTGGAGAAGCATTTTCTACAAGAATACATCTCACCTATAGATCATATTCCCCAGCAACATAGTGAACATTCATATTATGTCTGCAGATCTCCCATTTGGCTTTGAAGCCTAAAGCAGCATGTACATGACCCAGGTTTCCT